>NC_047510.2:32980095-33179668 GCF_902827115.2 Pseudochaenichthys georgianus | reverse complement strand
AACTGATGTATACCAAAGACAACGCCAACGCGTGCACTGATCCGTGCTTAAAGGGATACTTTAACCCCCTAAAAAATCCTTTAGACATCAATTACTCACCGAATGTTTTCTTGAATATTTAAAAAAGTTTTTCTTGCATGCCGACAAAAAATCATAAGACACAGAAGTTGTGATGAAGTGAAGTAAATGGTCCAACAAAAACAACAACAACTGCATGAAAACACGAGTTACAAATGTTTGCACAACTTTCATTGTCTAATTCAAGTCATATTTATCCAAATATGCTAATTATTTTATCAAACGCATCTTTTCCAAAATCGTACTTTGTGGCACGCAAGAAAAACACTAATGTCTTCAAGAGTTCAAGGTAACACCGGTGTGACTTAATGATCTATTTAACGACATATTTTCATTTTTTCGGGTGACGTATTCCTTTAATGTACAAAAAAAAATAGTTTTTCTACATTTCATTTTCTTGTGCAAATGTAAATATTTGTAAATGTGCCAATATGTTAAACCCTCCGTCCCGAAAAGTAGAAAGAGACTCGAACAGAATGACTCATCTGCCCGTTTCATCATGGAGGAGCGATGGGTTCAGCTCGGGAAATCCATCACCAAATGCTTTGTGGTGTGCGTGCGTGTGCGTGTGTGTGTGTGTGTGTGAGAAAGCCCTGAGGTGATGGAGGAGGCGTGGAACTGCCACTCTGAAGGTGCCAAACTGCCGAGGAGAGGAAGGATGAAAGTATGGAGGGGGATTATTAGACGAGAGGAGACAGTGCCATCAGTGATTAACATCTTCATATTCAAAGTTCCTTCACAGTGGCTGGGTTTTGTTGGTGCTGCTGCACAGAAAACAATGTTCATAAATGACACAAGGTGGGTGTCTTTAGTGACTTTCTACACATGCTCAATAAAAGGGTTTATCCATAAAAGTTGTGTTTGCCTCTTCGTCTTTTTCAGGCAGATTATCGAATGTATTCTGACATATCCTGTATATTCTACATTGTATATTCTGGACATGGATCTTTCAAAGACTCAAAGGATTTATTGACATTTGCACATTAGCTAAGGTGTAGTTTTAGACACAACAACTTGCAATATAATGTAGATTAAATTAAACTACTTAGGTAATTCACTTCAGAAACACTAACATCCCGATAGCAATGAATATCTTAAATGCTTTGACAATAAATATATAACAAAATGTCATCTGTGGAAGCCGTGGCGCTGTAAAAAGCACGACCAATCATCTGAGCCGGCCCGCTACTACTGCCCGCTACTGGATGGCCTACCTGCCTGTCAGCCTTCCATCTGTGCACAAATTATCTCGTGCCCTCATGGTCATGTGCGCGTTCGTGTGTAAGGAAGAGGCAGATTTTTTCCGGTTGTGTACTTTCAAATTTTAGCACCCTCGAGCTGGTTTCTCCATTCTTACCTACCCTACCTTTAAGAAGAAATACAAATGGAATAGTGCAAGAGACACTGTTGCAATTAAAATGCAGAAATAAGTATACTATAAACATATACAGAAGATACAAAAGTTCAAAATGATATTGTGTACAGTAATACAATCAATTAGGTGAAGTTAGGTGTTTATATGTATTTATTTACTGTTTATTTTATTACATTTTTAACGTGTGCAATGCATTTTTAACATGCTGCTTTAACAATATATATATATATCACTCGTCGTTGCGCTAGTTTTGCTGTAAACGTGGCTCCAATTTTCGACAATTCATCAATGAATTGTGGAAATGTTTTGGTATTTCCTTTACTGTAGACACATGCAAAAAACTAAGAATTTAAGATGACAAGGGTGTGATTTAATGATGCATAAAAACCTATGATGAAAACCCATATAACACCACAGGAAAGGGAAAACCCCAAAAAGCACAATTGGCCCACTTTACGCAGCAGAGGTGCAGTACCGCATTTCTAACCACCAGGGGGCAGTGTTTAGACACACTCAGACAAAACTACTCGGAAATGTAAACTGTAAGAAAGGAAAACATCTGATCTATATTTTCAGAATAATACTAAAGAACACAAATTGCCTTGGGTATAATTTTGACACAAAATCAATCGACAGAGAAATTTTCCACCACTTATTCCCCCCCCCACGGTGCCCTGTAGTGACTCCACCGCCCACACAAAGGTCAATCCCTTACTGCAATAGACCCCCCCCCACCCTCTTCTATCAGACGGCCTTCAATCTATTCTTCCAATTAACTCGACTTCAATTACTCAGAGAGAGAGTGCCATCAAATTGCCAATTGGCCTCTTGTGCATTCGAGCAATTAGCAGGATATGAGTTTTCCCGCCTCATTCAACCCATTTATGGCCATTAACTCCAGATGCAATTAAAGATGGTTCCACACACACACACACACACACACACACACACACACACACACACACACACACACACACACACACACACACACACACACACACACACACACACACAACACACACACACACACACACACATCACACACACACACACACACACACACACACACACACACACACACACACACACACACACACACACAGGTTAGTGGAGTACAAATAATTTGTTTACTGTACTTAAGTACATTTATCTGGTATCAGTACTTTAATTATCTTTCTGACGACTTTTTACTTTTACTTCTTACATTTCTAACACAAATACCTGTACTTTCTACTTCTTACATGTTGAACTCAAATACCTGTACTTTCTACTTCTCACATGTTGAACCCAAATACCTGTACTTTCTACTTCTTACATGTTGAACTCAAATACCTGTACTTTCTACTTCTTACATGTTGAACTCAAATACCTGTACTTTCTACTTCTCACATGTTGAACACAAATACCTGTACTTTCTACTTCTTACATGTTGAACTCAAATACCTGTACTTTCTACTTCTTACATGTTGAACACAAATACCTGTACTTTCTACTTCTCACATGTTGAACACAAATACCTGTACTTTCTACTTCTTTCATGTTGAACTCAAATACCTGTACTTTCTACTTCTTACATGTTGAACTCAAATACCTGTACTTTCTACTTCTTACATGTTGAACTCAAATACCTGTACTTTCTACTTCTCACATGTTGAACTCAAATACCTGTACTTTCTACTTCTTACATGTTGAACTCAAATACCTGTACTTTCTACTTCTTACATGTTGAACTCAAATACCTGTACTTTCTACTTCTTACATGTTGAACTCAAATACCTGTACTTTCTACTTCTTACATGTTGAACTCAAATACCTGTACTTTCTACTTCTTACATGTTGAACTCAAATACCTGTACTTTCTACTTCTTACATGTTGAACCAAATACCTGTACTTTCTACTTCTTACATGTTGAACTCAAATACCTGTACTTTCTACTTCTTACATGTTGAACTCAAATACCTGTACTTTCTACTTCTTACATGTTGAACTCAAATACCTGTACTTTCTACTTCTTACATGTTGAACTCAAATACCTGTACTTTCTACTTCTTACATGTTGAACCCAAATACCTGTACTTTCTACTTCTCACATGTTGAACTCAAATACCTGTACTTTCTACTTCTTACATGTTGAACTCAAATACCTGTACTTTCTACTTCTCACATGTTGAACTCAAATACCTGTACTTTCTACTTCTTACATGTTGAACCCAAATACCTGTACTTTCTACTTCTTACATGTTGAACTCAAATACCTGTACTTTCTACTTCTTACATGTTGAACTCAAATACCTGTACTTTCTACTTCTTACATGTTGAACCCAAATACCTGTACTTTCTACTTCTTACATGTTGAACTCAAATACCTGTACTTTCTACTTCTTACATGTTGAACTCAAATACCTGTACTTTCTACTTCTCTCATTTTCCAAACAGCTGGTTCCTTTAGTCTGAATGTGTGTTGGTGCGTGGTCATTATTCTTTAGAGTCACTGCGTGCCTATTGGTTGGAACACGATCCGTGTATCCATCACTTCCTGGTCTTCTCTAAAGAAGAGGGACCAATGGAAACGTTGTCATGTTGCCGTTGTTCACCATGGAAACATTCATTAGCTAACAATGACATTATTGTTCTATTGATATAAAGGGAGGTCAGGTACTCTTTAAAGCAGCTGCTAGCTATGGGTACTTTTTACTGAAGTACATTTCAAAGCCTCTTTACTTTTACTTCAGTAAATAAGTTTAGTCAGTACTTCTACTTTCACCAGAGTATTTTTAAACATGAGTATCTGTACTTCTACTTGAGTAAAGGATCTTTGTACTTTTGCCATCTCTGGTGTAAAGTAACTTTAGACTTACTCAAGTGCTGTACTTAAATATACTTTGAGGTACTTCTTCTTTACTTAAATTGTGTACTTTAACTCCATTTTTTTTTTGATACCTTTAGTTCCACCTGGAGTAAATCCACAAGCTACCCTGCAGTCTACAAAGTCATTCAGACTAGCTGCACCTTCACCAGCTTTGAGAACACTTTCATGATCAATCATTATAAAACATATCATATATATTATTCTGAAATGGACCAATCTGCACAACGACTACTTTTACTGTCTTTCACTATATTTAGATGAGAATACTTTTCTACTTTCACTTGAGGAACATTTTGAATGCAGGACTTTTACTGAAACAGAGTATTCCTACACTCTGGTACTTCTACTTTTACTCAAGATCTGAGTACTTCTACTTTCACTCAAGTACAAGATCTGAGTACTTCTCCTTTTACTCAAGTACAAGATCTGGGTACTTCTACTTTTACTCAAGTACAAGATCTGAGTACTTCTACTTTAACTCAAGTACAAGATCTGAGTACTTCTCCTTTTACTCAAGTACAAGATCTGGGTACTTCTACTTTTACTCAAGAACAAGATCTGAGTACTTCTACTTTTACTCAAGTACAAGATCTGAGTACTTCTACTTTTACTCAAGTACAAGATCTGAGTACTTCTACTTTTACTCAAGTACAAGATCTGAGTACTTCTACTTTTACTCAAGTACAAGATCTGAGTACTTCTACTTTTACTCAAGTACAAGATCTGAGTACTTCTACTTTTACTCAAGTACAAGATCTGAGTACTTCTACTTTTACTCAAGTACAAGATCTGAGTACTTCTACTTTTACTCAAGTACAAGATCTGAGTACTTCTACTTTTACTCAAGTACAAGATCTGGGTACTTCTACTTTTACTCAAGTACAAGATCTGAGTACTTCTACTTTTACTC
Organism: Pseudochaenichthys georgianus; assembly: GCF_902827115.2. Taxonomy (NCBI): domain Eukaryota; kingdom Metazoa; phylum Chordata; class Actinopteri; order Perciformes; family Channichthyidae; genus Pseudochaenichthys; species Pseudochaenichthys georgianus. The sequence goes on along the minus strand of NC_047510.2, from coordinate 33,174,435 downwards.
AAGTACAAGATCTGAGTACTTCTACTTTTACTCAAGATCTGAGTACTTCTACTTTTACTCAAGTACAAGATCTGAGTACTTCTACTTTTACTCAAGTACAAGATCTGAGTACTTCTACTTTTACTCAAGTACAAGATCTGAGTACTTCTACTTTTACTCAAGTACAAGATCTGGGTACTTCTACTTTTACTCAAGTACAAGATCTGAGTACTTCTACTTTTACTCAAGATCTGAGCACTTCTACTTTTACTCAAGTACAATATCTGAGTACTTCTACTTTTACTCAAGTACAAGATCTGAGTACTTCTACTTTTACTCAAGATCTGAGCACTTCTACTTTTACTCAAGTACAAATCTGAGTACTTCTACTTTTACTCAAGTACAAACCTGAGTACTTCTACTTTTACTCAAGTACAACATCTGAGTACTTCTACTTTTACTCAAGTACAAGATCTGAGTACTTCTACTTTTACTCAAGTACAAGATCTGAGTACTTCTACTTTTACTCAAGTACAAGATCTGAGTACTTCTACTTTTACTCAAGAACAAGATCTGAGTACTTCTACTTTTACTCAAGTACAAGATCTGAGTACTTCTACTTTTACTCAAGTACAAGATCTGAGTACTTCTACTTTTACTCAAGTACAAGACCTGAGTACTTCTACTTTTACTCAAGATCTGACCACTTCTACTTTTACTCAAGTACAAGATCTGAGTACTTCTACTTTTACTCAAGTACAAGATCTGAGTACTTCTACTTTTACTCACGATCTGAGGACTGTTATTCTGATCAATCTCCTGTAAAGTGTGCTCACGGTGGAAGAGTGCTTCTTGGTTGTTCTGTGATCAAAGGCTTGCCACACTTTCTCTCACCTCCTGTTTCGTGTTTCCTCTCGTTTGAGAGTGCTTTCAGGCGTCCTCTCCCAGCCTCTGATTGGATAACCTTGTTACAGCCAGAGGCTGGAAAGAGAAATGATAAGCCGTACACAATCGTGGGAAGGAAATGCCTAAATGGTTACAAGCTGCTGAAGGGAGTGTGCTTCATCACCTCCTGATAACTAGTGTGCAGGGCTCTGGGTCACATGCTGAGGGGGACTGCTCACTCAGAGTGAAATACATGCTCCTTCGTGCCGTGCTGGAGGTAGTCGTCTCCAATAGAAAGATAGTGGATGTTTCTGGTGCTCAAAGCAACAACAATAGACATTCACAGCAATGCCTCTTTCCAAAAATCATGACTCAGCAACTCAAGATAAAACCGCTTGTCGTGAGCAGCTTCCTGTAGGGACTACTTTCTTTCTTTGTTGTTTTACTTCTGTTTTGGTAATCAATCAATCAATCAATCAATCAATCAATCTTTATTTATATAGCCCAATATCACACATGTTACATTTGTCCTTAGTCCCTCTGTCCTTAGTCCCTCTGTCCTTAGACCCTCTGTCCTTAGACCCTCTGTCCTTAGACCCTCTGTCCTTAGACCCTCACATCGTACAAGGAAACACTTCCGGAGAAAACCCACAGTTTAAGGGAACATGGGAGAAACCTCAGGGAGAGCAACAGAGGAGGGATCCCTCTCCAGGACGGACAGACGTGCAATAGATGCCGTGTGTAAATCCAAGAGATAATACATTTTACAGCGTAGGTAGTCCATGTAGGAAACACTTTATTTTAAGGTACACATATTCACCATCAATAGTTGTTAATTAACATACATATTAGCAGTATATTGGCTCTTTATTAGTCATTATAAAACACTTATTAATGCTTTATTCTACATGACCATATTCTGCAAGTAATAAGCCATTAGCTGAGAGTGTTTCCTCAATAACCCTCTAATTAGTGCTTAATGAGGCAGCAGCACCACATGCATAGTAATTATCCCATAATAACACTTAACAAAAATGATCTCTTCTTATGTAACAAGACATGCAACTACAAGTGTTATTTGTGTCAATAACTCAAAATGTGGTATTTATATCTAAAAATATGTTCCCTATTTTAAAGTGAAGTCTTGTTCATAACCAATAAGCTAGCAGTTTATGTTAAAGGTGGGGTAGGTAAGTTTCAGAAACCGGCTCGAGATACACTTTTTGTTATATTCCATGGAATGCTCTTAACATCCCGATAGCAATGAATATCTGAAGTGCTTTGACAACAAATCCATAAAAAAAATGTCATCTGGAGAAGCCGTAATACTGTAGAAAGTACATCCAATCCGGCCCGGCTAAACGGATTGGATGGCCTACCTGCCTGTCAGCCTTCCATCGGGGCACACATTTATCTCGTGCCCTCATTGGTCATGTGCGCGTTCGTGTGTGTTGGAGGAGGGGCTCTGTAAGGAAGTGGCAGATTTTCTCCGGTTGTGTATTTTCTAATTCTAGCGATCTCGAGCCGATTTCTCAAATGTACCTACCCCACCTTTAATTAACAACTAGTTGATGGTGAATAAGTGTACCTTAATATAAAGTGTTACCCCTGTTTTTGTGCATGTGCCATCCGACCTCTGCAGCTCATCCAGAATGCAGCGGCTCGTCTGCTCTTCAACCTTCCTAATGTTCCCACACCACTCCGCTCCTCCGCTCCCTCCACTGGCTTCCGGTAACTGCTAGAATCCACTTCAAGACACTGGTACTGGCGTACCATGCTGCGAATGGATCTGGCCCTTCCTACATCCAGGACATGGTTAAACCGTACACCCCAGCACGTGCTCTACGCTCTGCATCAGCCAAACGGCTCGCTGCACCCTCGCTGCGAGGGGGACCCAAGTTCCCATCAGCAGAAACACGTGGGTTTGCTATCCTGGCTCCAAGATGGTGGAATGAGCTCCCATTGACATCAGGACGGCAGAAAGCTTACACACCTTCCAGACTGAAAACTCATCTCTCTCGACTCCACTTCGAGCGATAGAATTACTAACAGAGCACTTATATACTAATAAAGGACTGGCTTATCTAAAGCCAGTTGAGTAGCACTTGAAATGTTTTAGCTCTATGAAACCTGATGTACTTATGATTCTGTTTTCTTCAAGGTTGTATCTTCTTGGTCGATTGCACTTAAGTCTCTTTGGATAAAAGCGTCAGCTAAATGCAATGTCATATTTTTTTCTGTAAAGCAGCCTTGGGTCCCGTGAAAGGCGCTATATAAATCCAAGTTATTATTTTCTACCAATCTACACCTTGGAAACGTATCCCCACATTCAGCAGTAATAGAAGAGACGAATCCCACGATAATTATGAAACCCACAAGAGGAGATTCAATACACCTGAAATACAGACTTGCACAAACGCTTGCATTTACAGAGAGGTGTCGGAGCGAAGGGACTCTAGCTTTGGACTTGAAACCGTGACCCTTTGATCCAAAGCCAAGCCCCTACATTCAGAGCCATCGCCACATGGTTTAGTTTGGTAGAAAGACAATGTTTCCTACATTAAACTGCTGACTAGTCTTTTAGATGTCATTTTGTAACCGTCTTGAACCAGTTACCGTCCGAAACCAAGTACAAGCTAAGCAAATGCCTGCATGTAGTTTGTAGTTTGATAAATAGTCTCTACGGCAACTGCTCATGGATTTGGTCTCGAGGAGCGGGATCATCATTTCTGGAAAGAGTCATTGCTTTGCAAATGTTTTTTTAATGGCGCTTCAAGCATCATGAGTTAAAGGTCCCATGCCCATTTCTACTCATCATATTTCCATTGTTGAGGTCGAGAATAGATTTACATTGTGCAATTTTCCAAACTCACATTGGTTTCAGCATCTCTGTATAGCATGTGTATCCACTCTCTCCTGCCCCCCCCCCCTCCCTGTGAGCCCAGTGTGCTCTGATTGGTCGGGGCGTTGCGAGGCTCGTTGCTGCGAGGAGCGGACAGGTTCCCGGGTCGGCGATACAGCGAGAACAAGCGAAACTCATCCTGAGCACACACACACTCACAGCCGAAGTAAGAACAATAAGTGCGGCTTGATATTGAGTAAAAGGTTTGTAACGCTGTGAGTCAATGGGTCTGCGGAGAGCATTCCTCCGCCATCCCAACTCGTCTATCTCCAGCGTTCAGGGAGCTCTCTGCAGGTCAATGGGACTCCCTGCTAGTTAGCCAAGGGGTCCTGGTGAGTGAGGGGCTCCGAGGATTGGTCCATTTGTGTTGATCTGGGTGTGCACACATCACAGAACCCAGGAAGCAAACAATGGAAAAGGAGAAATCCCCAACGAGGCGTTCTGGGGCAGCAGACAGGTCTCTCTGTGTTAGAGCTTTACTCGCTGCAGGGTGCACTTTGAGGGTTTGACTCTGCAGATCGTTCACATGCAGAAAAACCTTCATAACAACAAGGGGACGGGTGATAACCGGAAAAGCATGACATGGGACCTTTAAGGGCCATCTAGTTTCATTATATTGGAGCGATGGCAGACATCTCCAACACTCGACAACTCGCACTAAAACAATCAAAATGGATGACTAACACTACAGGTAAGAGGAAAAAGATGCATTTGTGTTTTTAGGACACCTCCTCCCTTTAAACCTGATAAAGGTATATACGTATAGTTTAGGTGTGTCCTTGAGCAAGGCACTTCCCCCTAAATTGCTAAATTATCCACAGTATTCGATGTATTACACGTCTTATATATATATAATTTAAAGCGCTTTGATAAATAATTATTAAGCATATAGAAGTAATAAGTATTCCCAGACCAATTTAAAAACCAAACAGTTTATTTATTATATACATTCAATAATAATGGAGAGAATAAACAGAAGGCAGACACAAGGATGGCAAAATGAACATTGTGAGAAAATACATGTCACTTATTGAAAAAAAAATCACTTGGATAAATGAGCTTTTAAGAGCATGTGACATTACAAAAAAAAAAAATCCACATGCAGTTCAAAGTCATTTATGAAATCCCTGTACAAAAACACCTCCCACTGTTCGATTCGAGGGTCAGAGGAGAACTTTGTCCCAGCATGCACCTCTGCAGCAAATCAGATTTACTACCGTTAGAGTTAGCATCGCAAGAGCTCCCTCGACAAAAAGCCAATGGGATTTTTTATCAGCTTTTGAAATATTGCAGACATTAAAATCAGTGGCAAACACCTTTTCTATGATGCTTTGTTCAGCGTGATAATATCCGTATTATACCGGCAATTTTATGATGTTTGAAATGTAGCAAAAAGCTAACGCTAGGCTATAAGTGAACACGGTTGCATGACACCGCTAAGCTAATGGCGGCTAATGTTGTTTCTCTTTGCCACTTGCTAGCAACTGATGTTTTCAGAACACCTAAAAGCTTTGGGTATTTACTCGTGGGGTATTTACTGACATATTTGATGTAGAAGAACAATAAGTGAGAGTCTTGTAAGCTAACGTGAGGCTATAAAGGAATTACATGACTTCACGTCACCACCGCTAAGCTAAAGGTGGCTAACGGTCAGCCCGATGACGCTTAGTCGTCTTTTTCAGCTACGTGTTGAACAAATGATGAACATATCTTCAGTTTGTGTAAACCACAGACCTTATTGTAGACGTCTAACCAAAAATAAATTTAAATTGAGTTTGATAAGAGGGAGCCCGTGCTAAAATGCTAACTCGTTCCTGGTTTTAGGACTCATTCCTGCACCACAGTGGCTGCTCGATGCACCAGAAAGGTGGCGCTAGCTGTTTCACCAGCGTCTTCTTTTCATCTCAAAGCCAATGATCATTAGGTGATTTTACTGTCGGTATAAAAGAGAACCACGGGGGGTCCGCACGTCCCAAATTAAACTGGTGATTACAAACCGAGGCACAGAGCAGCCGTAACCCAGAGTATTGAAGCAAATCAACTTCCTTTCCCCCCTGGACCTTTTACTCCTCGCCTCAACATCCTCCTCTGTAAACACCCCCCCCCCCCGTCCTCCTCTCCTCCAGCACTATGATTTTGAATTCATGCACATAATGAAAACAGGATTCTGACTTCCTCTCTCACAAAAGCATGCATAGCAACACTTCTGATAATACTTGTAAGGAATAATAAAAGACCCAAAAAAGAACAAGAGGTAATGCTCGTCGAAAATACTCATTGGACCTACTGCACACAATCATACAAAAAAAACTCCTTGCACTGAAATAAAAAAAAAAATACACAGCAGGGACGTTCGTTGTCCTGTCAGCTGATGATTAATGGCTCTCACCTTCACAATAACCCTCGGCCCTTTCCTCTTTTTCTGGACGTTTTTGGACGATTTATTTCGCTGTAATTCGGCCCTAACGGCAAAAACACAATCCATAATATCAGCTCCGTCTTTCTGCGTATCCCTCATGACTCCATCTGCTCTGATTTCCCTTGTCTTGGCAATAACTGAGTGGTCCGAGTTTGTTTTTGTGAATTCCCAAATCCTGCACCTGCTGCTGCGAACACGACATTCCCCAGGGCGCTGTAAACTATATATAACTAAATAAAAGGCACAAAGAAACACTAGGAAATACATCGGGACCAAAATAAAAAAAATGTGCTTATTTCAGAATAAAAATCTTTGGAACCAATAATAGCAACAAAGTGAGAGTATATGGAGAAACATACAAACTCCTCGGACCCGAAACAATCCCAGAGTAATAACGACGGATTTTAAAATGAGAAATCATGGTGTCCTTAACGATGAGTATAAATATCAGACACCCCCGTTCGATCTCTGCGTCTCCAATTTCTAATTCTGTCGGGATTCACTATAGCCTCCTCTGATTGGCCGGGAGGGATGATGAGCTTCCCGCTTTGAATCGGCGACTCGTTTTCGATGAGCGTTCGATTGCAGGAATGTTTCATGATGGGTTTTTTTTGAAGAAGAAGAAGAAGCGCTACGAGGAGAAAATCGACGACGAGCCTTTAGAGAAGAGGCGGGGAAAAAAGGACGGAGATACGGGATCCCGTCTTAGTGTTGTTGGTTAAATGAGTATAACAGGATGTCTCTGTGGCTGCTTTATATACTTATCAAACGGCAGCAAAAATAAGTAAAAGAAGAGTGAGGTAATGCAGAAAATAAAAGTCATTTTTACCGTCTTTTTCCTTGTCGTTTTCTTAACATGATTGTAAATTCAAGGGGAAAGTAGTGAGCAAAAACGATAAATTCCCATGCCGTGTAGAGTGGTTTCTGTCGGTCCCAGGTCCTCCCGGATAAATGCACAAAAAATCATAATAATTCCTACATTTTCGAGTACCTTTCAGAGTAGCGTCCTTTTGAAATGTAGACGATACCGTCTGCTTAAAGTGTGGATATATGAGCTCCTATTAATAGGCGGTGGATATACTGTCAGAGAGGGGAACAGACGTGAAGTCTCACTCCTTCCAGGTCCCGTAGTGTAGTAAAAAAACGTCCGAAATCACGCCCCGTAGTTCAAAGTCGCAGGGTTGTTTTGCTTTTTTCGTGGCAGGTTTGTTTTTCGAGGACAGAGTTTGATGATGTGGCACAATGACCTCTGTCGCCACAAAATGGCAAAAAAAAAAACACGAGTTGTCGCTATTGTCCGCCTGCGGGAGAGTGGAGGGGAGCTGCTGCCAAACAAAGAGCTGGAAAAAGGGTTTTTTGGGAGCGGTGTGAAATTCCTCGGATGTTTTTTTTTTTTATTCTTTTAGTACGGAGCAAACCTACTGTATCCTGCCCGGTATAAACTGGCCTGGAAGAGACAAAGAGAAACAACACATCAATAAACAATGAAGCGACAGCGCTGTATTATTCCATCAAATGTACAGGTCGCATTCAAATCGACAAAAGATGCATTTCATGAGACAAATGTGCACTTTTTTTTTGTTTAACTCACTTGCAATGTGAGTGCAATGTCCTGTTGAGGACACACAAAAAAGAAAGGCCTATGGTGGATCCAAACATAACTTAACATGTGCAGACCCCATGCATCCACTTGCATTACCCTGAAAGTACAGAGGGTGCCGTGCATCTTCAAAGTATAAATAGTGTGTTTTGTGCAGAGGGCTTGTCAGTTAACTCACCATTGCTCCGACTCCATAAGCAGCGGCGGCTGGATTTAAACCGTGGTACGGGTCTGTAGTGTACACTCGGCCGTAACTAGGGAACACAACGTACAGGAAGTTACACATTTTGGTTAAAGAAATAAAGACAAAACAACTTTACCTTCCTTTTTCTTTTTGTAAGGCCGGAGTATTGATCATGTTTTTATGCATGTATATATACAAGTATAACGGCCAATTGCCAGGGACCAAGCAGTACGGCAACACGACACAGGACTGGTTTAAAGAAACTGGGTTTTTTTTATTTACCCATAAATCCAAAGAAAACATCATAAACCAATCATTTCTAATAACTAAGCCGATACAGGGTGTCTGCAGGAATCCTGAAGTCAGATGTAAGACCCTTTAAAGACCCTTCCCGTACATCTGAAGACCTCATCGCCACTTGGAGTTCTAACCGGTTACCTTGGCGACACACTTTACCTCACATTGACTATATACAGTATTGATTGTCCTTCCTCCTTATCGTCCAACCATTTGGACGCAAACTTGCATTTCCCCATAACGATGTTGCTTAGCAACCGGCGTAAACGGACCTTCGCGCGATCAAGCAGTGAGCGTGCGACGTCCTGTTCAGATGACGTCAAACCCAACGGGATGCCATCAATAAACTACAGAATCACACGACACACCTACGCCATGATTACATTCAGGCAGACTGTAGAATACAACCTCTCTGGAGCATTTAGATACTTAGTGAACACAAGCTACAAAATGTAACACCTTGGAAAATGCCGTTTAATACTTTTTAATATCCTTCATTTTCGCTAAATTGATTTATCAGCTTTTAATACTTTTTAAGACCCCGCGGACCCCCTGATATAAAAGAGGTCAACAGAAAATACCTCAAAGAAACATGGCATCACGTCAGCAGGAGTAAACTCAACGAACTGACCTGCTACAAAGACAAGCCAAGGAGCCTCTATAGTGGCTTGGCCAAACAAGTAGAAACCAAGGGATACCGTTTGATAGCAACAGACAAAACCCAAACCCCCCCTTTGACATGGAAGCATTTGAGCTTGTTTTTAATTGGCTCTCCTCTTTTCCTGATTCTTGACAGAATTGTGATCCTTTTTAAACTAATTTCCAGCCAACGTAATGTGGGCGGATTCAAAGGTCTGGACCCGGGCGACCATCGGGGTCCAGATAAAACGCTGCAGCAATTAGAAAGAGGAAATCTAATCGAAGGAGGAATGTGGAGAAGTCTCGACCAAAGTGACCTGGTGAACACAAGTGTAGATGGAAACGTTAACAAAGGTGTGTGTGTGTGTGTGTGTGTGTGTGTGTGTGTGTGTGTGTGTGTGTGTGTGTGTGTGTGTGTGTGTGTGTGTGTGTGTGTGTGTGTGTCCTCACCTGTCGCTGTAGGCGGCGGCTGCAGCGGTTGCCCCGGTTACGGCGGCCGGCTGGGCGTAGCGGTAGGCGGCGGCCGCGGCAGCAGCAGCAGCAGGATAACCTCCCTAAACACACACACAGAAAGAGTTAATAATGTGTGTGTGTGTGTGTGTGTGAGGAGACACCTGGGCTAAGGTGTGGGGATGACGGGGCGCCGGATAGAGGTGGAATATACCGACATCTCACTCTGAGAGAGATGGAAATATGTGTGACTTTTTGTAGAATGTCATGAATTCTCGAGATACTACACCATGTATGTTTTACTCTGTGCAATGTCTCATCTCAAAGGTTAACGTTTAGAAAGTAATCTAGTTATGCAGTTATAGAAGATATAAACTTGTATTAAATACAAAAACGTCTTGAATTTAGTACGAACAATTGGGTCGAAGCTTCTTTTGTCGTCTTTTCATTTAGAAAAATACTTATTTGAACAATTCTAGACGTGTTTTAATCCTACAAAAATATTCTGCTTGAAGACACGCTGGCTTTTATTCTTAACGTGATCTCATTGAAAAGATTACGCCATCACTGCACCGCTCGATAACAACATGTTTAATATTTGTACATTGTAGCACAGCCCTGAGTAAAGAAATACATATATATGACATTAACGCCCACAACCTGTTTACCATACATATAGACTGCATTATATATGGGGGGGGGGGGGGGGTTATCAGAGAGACAGAGGGAGGAAATTGAACTGTCGCGTTAGATTGTATTATTATTATTATCACTAAAGGGAGATCAGAGGGAGACACACACACAAACACACACACACACACACACACACACAGCTGAGAGCGTAAAGAAAACTCAATGTAATTACAGACACGTCGAGAGAAGGACACGCAGTTATGACTTTTGCCGTTATTGTTATTTGTGTTATTTTAAATGGATTTCAGGGAAAAAGAGAGGAAGGACACACACACACACACACACACACACACACACACACACACACACACACACACACACACACCCACACACACACACACACACACACACACACACACACACACACACACACACACACACACAGGTTTGAGATTCACCATTCTTACGTTTTTGCAGCTATTTTTAAACCTCTTTTCACCCGAGCTGCGTTGAAATGTCATAATAAGAAGGTGTGTGTTTACATGTTTGCTTGTTTACATGTCTGCTTGTTTACATGTCTGCTTGTTTACATGTCTGCTTGTTTACATGTCTGCAGGCCGCTCTGTGCAGCGCATGACTGGACACACACATGCAGAATCAAGCCCCAGAGCGAAAGCAGGATACGCTGTGAGGAGAGCGGGGAGAGAGGGAGTGTCTTATACTTACATATAAGTCTGCAGCGCCGTAAAACCCATCCTGATACACCACACTGAGAGAGGAAGAGGAGGAGAGGAGGAAGAGGAGGGTGCAAGTGGAGTGGTGCACAGTCCCGAAAAACCAGAGTGGAGGAAGGTCACACAGAGAGAGAGGGGGAGAGAGAGAGACGTTATTTCACACCCGTGCAGCATGCAGAGCAAATAGAGAGACTTGATACCGCCCACGTGTGCAAGAGACAGTTCAATACATCTGGTTACTTTAAATAATCAAATGGAAATATATATATAAAATAACAACAGTTATAATAATACAACACCTAAATATTAAGATAAATACATATAAGAAATAAATACATTTGCATACATAAGAAACATACAAATAAATAGTTGTTGAAATATAAACATAACAAAATACGATATCAATATTTAATATTTAAGCATTTTTCCTTATATTCATATTTATATATTTTTATTTCTTGCAAATAAATGATGATATCAACGTTTTTCTTTGTATTTATTTATTTTTAATTCTTTATTATTAAAAGGCAAAAGCAGAAACGTATAAAATAAAGACTTAAAGAATACATTTTATTATTAAGATTTTGGATTAGAAATATAATTTATGAGAATTTAACTACTTTATTTATTTACATATTTATTATTTCCACATGTGTTTTCCTCATCTTCTCCAGATGTCTTCTTTGTAAAGGACACTACTGTGACTCCAAAGATAAGATTCATGTCCTTGAGCTGAAGTGCCAGAAGATCTCTGACCGCTACAATAAAACCAAGACTTTAAAAGTCCCCCATTACACTGTTCTTCATCAAGATATCACAGGTCTCAGATATATCCAGAGCCTGTCTCTGATTGGCTGAAACACCAAACAGATCATTGCAGAATTACCCATAATCCCCTCCGTTTCAGCCCTGTTTCCAAAGTGCTGATTCTCTGTCTGTTACTTTAGATGAGAATAAGGAGCCCCTCCCCACGCCCCTCTGAGAGACATTTGGTTACAAAGAACTCAATGGAGCTCTAGAGGAGATTCAGGTGATAAGGGGGGGGGGGGGGGGGGGGGGGTTACCTTGGTTGCTGATTGGCTAATGGTTACACAAGACAACACATCGTTATGACATCATAAAGCGTCCAAAATCTGATCAGCTCATTTTCAGACAGGTTTTTATAGAAATGGATCAAAAAGAGAGAAAATCTTTGTTCCTGAAACTTTCAGAGTCTCTTTCCACAGAGGGGACACATGTTGATGTAGAAGAGACATGAAGAAGAGGGGACACATGTTGATGTAGAGGAGACATGAAGAAGAGGGGACACATGTTGATGTAGAAGAGACATGAAGAAGAGGGGACACATGTTGATGTAGAAGAGACATGAAGAAGAGGGGACACATGTTGATGTAGAAGAGACATGGAGAAGAGGGGACACATGTTGATGTAGAAGAGACATGAAGAAGAGGGGACACATGTTGATGTAGAAGAGACATGAAGAAGAGGGGACACATGTTGATGTAGAAGAGACATGAAGAAGAGGGGACACATGTTGATGTAGAAGAGACATGGAGAAGAGGGGACACATGTTGATGTAGAAGAGACATGGAGAAGAGGGGACAAATGTAGATGTAGAAGAGAAATGGAGAAGAGGGGACAAATGTTGAGGTAGAAGAGACATGGAGAAGAGGGGACACATGTTGATGTAGAAGAGACATGAGAAGAGGGGACACATGTTGATGTAGAAGAGACATGAAGAAGAGGGGACACATGTTGATGTAGAAGAGACATGAAGAAGAGGGGACACATGTTGATGTAGAAGAGACATGAAGAAGAGGGGACACATGTTGATGAAGAAGAGACATGAAGAAGAGGGGACACATGTTGATGAAGAAGAGACATGAAGAAGAGGGGACACATGCTGATGTAGAAGAGACATGAAGAAGAGGGGACACATGCTGATGTAGAAGAGACATGAAGAAGAGGGGACACATGTTGATGAAGAAGAGACATGAAGAAGAGGGGACACATGTTGATGAAGAAGAGACATGAAGAAGAGGGGACACATGCTGATGTAGAAGAGACATGAAGAAGAGGGGACACATGTTGATGAAGAAGAGACATGAAGAAGAGGGGACACATGTTGATGTAGAAGAGACATGAAGAAGAGGGGACACATGTTGATGTAGAAGAGACATGAAGAAGAGGGGACACATGTTGATGTAGAAGAGACATGAAGAAGAGGGGAGACATGTTGATGTAGAAGAGACATGAAGAAGAGGGGACACATGTTGATGTAGAAGAGACATGAAGAAAAGGTGGATTTCGTTTCTAGTGGAGCAGATATGGAGCGGGTATTTCACCTTGTTCAGCTTCATCATCATCATCATCATAGTAAGAAAAGCCATTAACCAATCAACTCCGCTTTGCTCTGAGCAGTCACGAGTCGACCCCATTAGCCAATCATCACAGCACGGCAACAACATGCACAGTACACACACCGACGGACAAAACACACACGTTAACGGGAATAATTCTGCCTCTGCATAACGGCTCGACGTGCTTTGTGTGTGTTCATGCTAATCTGCTGACGGCCTGGTATCTGCGGGGTTTTATTCAAACGAAGCTCCAATGGTGCAATCCCATCAGAGCTGAAGAGCTTATGGCCCGAGCGACGGAGGGAAGGATGTGAAGTGCGAGCACGAGCCGCTGTGTTAGACAGGGAGCGGGGGAAGGACTCTGTGAAGTGCTTCCTCGATAGAGTTAAAGGCCACTGAACAAAACAATTGATCCTGACTTTTAGTACTTCTCAAATGTGTTAAAACACTCAGGGCAGCTACGAACGTGTGCGACGTCAATAACTCATAGTTCTGATTTCCCCATCAGCGGCTAAAACACACTTTGAATTGTGCATTTCAGAATTATTATCTTTATCAATACTAACACAGATTTGTACATATTTATTGCCGTTATATATTATTATAAATACATTTTACTTTTACTCTATTTTGTTATCTTTTTATTTCACATTTTTACTTAATTTCTTAACATTTTATCAATTATTTTAAAATATTGTATTACATTTTCTTCATATTTTTACTTAACTGGATTGTTTACATTAATATTTACATTTTAATTTATTCTTTATCCTTTTATAGCACTTTTTATGACATTTTTATATTAATATTGGCATTTTTACTTAAATTCTTAAAATGTTATAATTTTTTTTAGATTGTATTTCAATCTTCTCACGTTTTTACTAGACTGCCTTGTTCCTAATAATATTTACATTTTATCTTATGCTTTATCCATTTATAGCACTTTTTACTTAATTTATTAGATTTATTTAAGTCTTCTTTTAAGTCTGTTCTTACCCAGGGTATGTAGGCATGGCGGGTTGAGGCACGGCGGCTCGCACAGCGCTGTAGACGGGTCGGCCGCGGCCTCTCAGGTGAGCCCCGCGAAACGCTGCTGCTGCTGTGGTGGCTGCTGCCGCTGCTGAAGAGTAGGGGAACCCTGGGACTGAAGGGGGGGGGGGAGAGAGAGAGAAAAGCAGGTGATTTAGAGAAGAAGGGAGATAGTGTGGATGGACAAAATAGGTGGGGAGAAACATGCTAATTAGGCATTGATACCAGAAGCTGCATTGTTGCTTTCTGGGACCTTTATTTTGAAAAATAAGCTTAAGCCTGAGCTTCCTCAAAGTATAAAGCAACTCTGTGGGACTTTTATTTTCAAAAATAAGCTTAAGCCTGAGCTTCCTCAAAGTATAAAGCAACTCTGTGGGACTTTTATTTTGAAAAATAAGCTTAAGCCTGAGCTTCCTCAAAGTATAAAGCAACTCTATGGGGCTTTTATTTTGAAAAATAAGCTTAACCTGAGCTTCCTCAGAGTATAAAGTTACTCTGTGGGACTTTTATTTTGAAAAATAAGCTTAAACCTGAGCTTCCTCAGAGTATAAAGTTACTCTGTGGGACTTTTATTTTGAAAAATAAGCTTAAACCTGAGCTTCCTCAAAGTTACTCTAGTCTAGGGGACTTTTATTTTGAAAAATATGACTTTTCCTGATCTTCCAGCAAGGATAGCATACAACTATGGGGGTATTATTTTGAAAAACAAGCCTCTTCCTAAGCTTCCTGTAAGGATACGGTAACTCTATGGGGCTTTTGTTTTGAAAAACATTCCTTTTTCTGAGCTTCCTGTAAAGACACAGCCATCTATTGGGATTTTTATTTTGAAAACAACCTTGCTGAGCTTTCTTGAAGGATATAGTAACTTTATGTGGCTTTTATTTTGAAAAACATGTCTCTTTCTGAGCTTCACGAAGAGATAGTAACTCTATGGGGCTTTTACTCTGAAAAACACGTCACTTTTTGGTTAAAAAATCCCTTTTAAACTTCCTGTAGGAATACAGTAACTTGGTTTTTTGGTTTCCTGAGATTTCTATAAGGAAACAGGACCTTTATTTTGAAGGTGTGATAGGAAAGGGCACTGCTGACTCTACAGAATAATAGACTGTCGTTCGGCAGTCACACAGAATTAAGGAGAAAAGGGAGAAGGGGAATAATCCAATTGCTGCCTTGAGGCCTTGATATCAATAAAAGTGTCAGATAGGAGAAATGCCCGGCAAGCAGAGTATTAATATAAATTAAAGATTGGAATGTGATTAAAATGTAAAGTAGGCAGTGGAGACGTAGTAGTTACCTGCGTAGATCTCAGGTGCGTACATGGCTCCCATCATAGGACTCAATTTCCACCCCGCTGACATTCACAAAGAGAGAGCATCGTTACAATGGGCAGTTTGGAAAGAGCACAGTATTCATCATTTACACACACTTTTCCCTACACCTACAATGCACTTTTTATTGGCCCTATTTCGACGGCTTTCATATTTCACCAGCTACTTAAAAAGCCAGTGTAATCACGGCGACAGAAGAGGAGCAACGGGTTGAGCGCCTCAGAGCAGCGATGCTTTAAAATATGCATTTTGATTGAGGCTGAGCGCGTCCTCTTCTTCATTACTCAGATTCCCTCGGCCACACTAACTCTGAAGCTCGTCCAGGAGAAGCGGCACAGATGGTGTGCAAAGCAGGGCGGCACGGATACACACGCAGTATTGCTAAGATGATGTTTGAACCCCGCTTTTTAGCATTTCTAAGCAACATTTAATTAAGACTTGAAACTAGCTTAATCAAACTGTATATATTAATACTAACGATAGCCGTGTGCAACTACATTACAGTGTGTTCCACACAAGCTAAACAGGGGGACTGATTCTGACCATTTTGAATACAATACATGTCAGTGAAGTCACTATCTATCACTGCATGAAGAAGAACAATGGTCATTAGTGAAGAACACGTTGCAATATAATACCGGTTGCCCATATCCAACTTCTAAGCAGGATAATCGATAATCAATAAAACAATAGTTCCGCTGCACGGAGACTCTTAAGACGAGATCTGTAAATCATCAGAGTATCGTATTGGAAATGAACATTCGAAGCAATAGACGGATAATCTGAGCTCAATTTGAGAGTGCACCGTCGTCATGGCGAGTAGGTGGTGTTAAAAATAATCAAATCTAAAATAAACTCCTTGATATTGTGTTTGCTGACGGCCTTACATAATGTGGTCTGCCACTGCGGGAGGAAACACTGATCGTGTGCTTTTCATCCGCCTCTCGCTGTGAACCTGATGCTGTTTGGATTACGTGTGTGTGTGTGTGTGTGTGTGTGTGTGTCCTAGCATTACTATACTTGTGGGGACCTACATCTGTTTACACAGTCACGTGTGGGGACTGATTAATGTTAGGGTGAAGACTTGGTTAGGGTTAGGCATGTGTTGGTTAGGGTTAGGACAAGTCTCCAGGAAATGCATGTAAGTCAATGTAATGTCCCCTGAAGTGATGTATACATGCATGGTATGTGTGTGTGTGTGTGCGTTCATTACCGTTACCGTAGGGCAGCGCGCTGAGGGCCGCCTCTCCGTTAGGAAACGGGCTGACCATTTTCTTGTTGGTCATCACCCGGGCCGTGGCATTGTTCACCTGAAGGAGGAGCGGACGGTTAAACACCAGACAGCTCAACAAGTAACAACTAAATTACGCAAAGGGCTAGATCACCAGGCGTGCGTGTGTGTGTGTGTGTGTGTGTGTGTGTGTAGTAATATATGAACCGTGTTTGCCAACATGTGCTCGTAGTGCGATTGTCTTTATTTTGTATATTTCTTGGTACACTCACGTATTTATTGTTGTTATTATTGTACAATACTTCTACAAACATTTTAATATTTTATTTCACATTTTAATTGTATGTTTATGTTAATATTATTATATTTCACTTGAACTTCTTATGTTTAAATAAATTATTATATTTTTAGTTTATTCCACATTTTACTGAACATTTTGACTTTGCTTCTTATTTTTTTAAATATATAGTTAATGTATTTGATTTGATCATTTATAGTAGAGTTACATTTTAACTTCTTATGTTTTAATTTATATATTATTTTGGTCCATTTTATTATTTTATTTTATATTATTGCACATTCATTTTTTTCTTTTAAATACATTTTAGTTTGTTCTAAAAACTCTCACAAAACCCTAATTTTCCCCATTTCCCATCAGTTGTGTGAGATGCCTGTTTCTATGTAAACCTAGAAAGCAGAATGTAACATCTAAGATGGCTGCTAGCTCGTTTGTTGTTCTGTGTTAAAGTGGGTCGGCTGTTAGGGGGGATTTCAGTCCTCATGCAATTAAGAAGCCAGTTGCCCATCAGAGATTTGATGATTCATTGTGGGCAGATATTAATGTGGCCATGGGGGGCTTCGGTTATATTGCGGCCGTAAATTGCAGCAAAAGAAACGCCGCTGTACTTTTATTATTTTTCATGCTCAGGTGTTTCATCCTTTCTTCGGTGCGCGTGCGTCTTCTACGCCTGACATTTCAGTCTAATGCTCGGGCCTTCAATCCAAGATGGTTGATAATCTCCTCTCTGAGCTTCAAAGGCTCCTTTGATCTTCCTTTGATGGGTTTTAAGAGAAGGAGATTGTAGCTCTGTGTAAAAAGCCATACTGTCGCGGTGTTCAAGCTCTACATCGGAGTGTGGCGAGAGATTAATGACCTTTTTGGCTCGATGAGGGGCGCGTGTGAGAGAAAGAAGGACTGAGGAACACACACACACACACACACACACACACACACACACACACACACACACACACACACACACACACACACACACACACACACACACACACACACACACACACACACACACACACACACACACACACACACACACACACACACACACACACACACACACACACACACACACACACACACACACACACACACACACACACACACACACACACACACACACACACTCACACACTCCCATTAAGGAGACCATTAAGGCATCGACTGCAATTCGCCCGGGTCCCTCGTGAGTCATGTTCTTTATCTGCAGAGCTCCATTCACATGGAAATGAGGTTTGCCTCATTTTCCCTCATTGCAAACGACAAGGTCAATGGCAAATGATTCAATTAGCCTAGCATGGTTAGCCATCTGACACCACTGTCCGCGGGTGTCTGAGTGGAGACATTTGGAAATGGAAATGTGTGTAATTAATCAAATCAACGATTTTTTTGTGTCAATGGGAAATGATGTCAGGACTCATTAAAAGTGTTCTATTGACGGGTAACTTTAAGGATTTTAGCCAGAGAAGATTTACAACAGCATATGCACATTAGTAGCAGCACCACTTCCTGTGTACTAATGTATGTATGGTTTATTTTGCTAGCTTAGCATATTAACACAGCTAACAGACATGTTTAGCAATAGGACAATTAGTTACCTAGGGTTTTTGCTAACGTTAGCTTAAAATGTATGTTAACATATATTATTTAGCTAGATTTACACATTTAAACAGCTAATGAACCTATTTTAGCATTGGGAAAATTAGTTAGCTTGAGTGTTTTCGGAGGTTAGCTGACGTTAGCTTGAATAGTTTCCAGTTTTAAGTTAATGTCATATTTTATTTGAGCTAGCATTACATATTTACACAGCTATCGAACATTGGTCAGCTAGGATGTTGGAGAATGTAGGTTTGATTTGTGTTGCCAGATCTTGTAAGAGTTGTTTGTGAAAGAATAAATAAGACAAATTGATCCATAACAAAGTATGTTTTCTTCTGATTTGACGGTCTGAGAAAATGCCATTTTAGTGCGTCAGTATTTTCGGAGGATTTGTGGCTTTTGATAAATGTGTGTACCGTTTGTGTTATTTGCAATTAATGAAATACGTCGACAGGATCACATGCAAATCAACAGAATATGGAAGGCAGATCTCAAAGTGTTAATAATTAATAAAACATTCAGCCGTCTCATCCCATTTAACCCTCCCAAGTCCAGCCTGAATCATAAACCGGGACAACATGACGTCACATTTCCATATGAAACCAAACTTGTGGGGTTTACATACCTAAAAAGAAATATTCCAAAAATAAAAAAATACAAAAGGGAGAGAAAGAGGGGGTGCAAAAACATTTTTTTGGACAAAATTAATAATCGTATAACACAGAAATTACACGCAGCCAAATATGGGCGCAACACATGACCAAGAGTGAGTAACAAACCAAAAAAAGTAAAAAATTCAGCCAATCAGCAAGCGTCGGATGCAGCATAGAGACCAATCAAAACGTTCGCAGCACTCCCACATCGAACACATACGAGACAAAGATGGGACAGGTAAGTTAAGAGGAAGGGATGCAGGTGAGAAGTAAAGAGACAGAGCCAGTCCATATACAAAGAAAATCAGGAGAACATTAAGATGGAGTGAAGAGAAAACAGGGAGAAAAATGTACATGAGCAACACAAAAAAATAACTGTTTTAAAAAAAAAAACATGTATCCCAAGGTGCATCATTCAAATAAAGCAATTAGATTTGGTGACCATTCTCCTGAAATCTCATTGTATGTGGTGGGTTGAGAAACAGAGCACCAAAGGATGGAGGGAACAGAGAAGAGTGAGAGAGAGAGAGAGAAAGAGTGAGAGCAATCCTCATTCCCAAAAAAGGAGAGAAATCAAATAAACACGAGACACTTTGCCAGGCATTAAAACTGTGTGTCACAAACTAAAGACCAGAACACTACGACTACCACTACGACTACTAGTACACAGACAATCCACTACAAGAGAAACCAAACCAAAAAGAGAAAAAACAAACAAAATGGCAGCATAATAAGAGACCCAAACACAGTACGGTAAACCCCATATCGGTTTAGAAATGCATATGGTTACACAACACTGGCAACACTGATTTGACCGCAGCATAGTTTATTTTTAAAGCTGTAAATTAACTCAAAAATTCGAATTTACGAGATAATTTGAGGTGTTTTTATCCTACTAAATGTACCCCTTTAATCTCAGAGAATATCCACATTTCTCGTCAATGTATGATATTTACTTGGAGCAGAATGTACAATTAATTTGCAAAGATACTGCTAAATAAGACTAGGACTGATATTTAAAAAGTCTTTGTCTAATGGTGTATTAAAGCCATTATTTGTTGGTTTTTAAGACCCTGGGACGAAGATAGTTTAGTGAAAAACATCTGAAATGTACAAGAAAAAAAGGGATATTCTCATAATTTTCTCTTGTACATTTACCACTTCAAGTGTATCCATGATTTTTCTCACTTAAATGTCCAATATTTATCTTAAATTAGGCAACCTAAAACTGCCCTAATCAACCGCCTCCAAGTGAAAACGGGATATTCTGTATCTGCAATACGGTTAGCCCGATGCTAGCTAGCTACATGTCGTACATTAGCAACATTAGCTCAAAGCTTCATACTTAAACCTTTGATATCTTTTCTTTTTGCCCATTGGCTAGTATTGGCCGACATATACACTAAGCTTAAAGCAGGCAGGTCAATAAAGTAATACAAATTACCTGCAGCTCAGGCGCCTGCATTCACTCAAAGCAAATCGTAGGAAGCAACAAGGAGCAAAAGCTTCATTTCAATTTCTGTTGATTGTTTTTTTTGGTTATTGATATTAATCAAGAAAATGAAGACTAGGTATACACATTGGAGTCCAGATGGAGAATTAATCAGATGGATTGTGGATAGCCGTGTCATTGCATAGAGGAGGGTGATTACATTCGGTCATTCCCAGTGAGGTGTTAATGACATGGTGTGAGGGAGGGAGGGAGGAGGGCATGTGGAGATAATATTACCGCTAAAATAATCGTTGAAAGACGCTGTGTCTGTTTGTGTGTCTGTGGTGCCGTGTGTACTCGTAAAATAACAAACAATAATATCTCACTATACTGACTAATATTGCAAATACTGTACAAGCTACTTTATTAAATGCCCATTTTTGTTCAGGGGTAGGGTGGGAAAAGGGAGGGGAGGGGTCAGTTCAGTGATAGATGTTTGTACACAACTTACCGTTGCCGTAGAAACAGCGAGTGGTTACCGTGGAGACTGACAACAACACACAGAAGTCGTCAGGGAAACAGAAAAAATATAATAAATAAAGGAACAAATAATCCTATAGGAACAAAAGAAACCTAAACGATATCTCCCCCCCCCCCCCCCACTGCTTTTTCTCATCGTGAAATAAAAACCCTGGTAGCAGCAGTGTTACAGCTCAGAATGGAGTATAAGAGGAAGAAGAGGAAGAGGAGGAAGAAAGAGGAAGGAAAAGGAGAGAGAGGATGCTAGCTCTCGATGACTAACCGAGCTCAGAGCATCATTGAAAACGATCAGAGCAGTGACGGGAAGTTATTCGGTGCTCGAGAGACGGAACAGGAGAATGGAAATGTGGGGCAACCTCATCTTTAACTCAAATCTAGCCTAGTGAATGCACTGAGAAGCAGCGAATCGGAGCACTTCCAAGAAAAGAGAGAAGGAACAAATTCACAACCCAACACCCTTCTTGTTAACAGCAGTATTTTGCTAAAAGGGGCCCCGTTATGCTAATTTCCAGGTTCATATATATAGCCGCTTTCACACCAAGTACTTTGCCATACTTAGTTCCCAGCACTTAGTTCCCCCATGGAACTAAGAGCCGATCCCCTGAGGGAAGATTACGCAAATGAAGCCGCTGACGTCACTTCTTCTTCTTCTGCTTTGGGTTTACTGGCAGGCCGCAAACAACTTCACGGCGTATACTGCCACCCAAAGTCCCCGGCCGGAAGTCCCTGGAGTTGGGGACTGGCTTCAGTAGTAAGCTGCTGGGACTCCCCGCAGCTTCTATTGAAGCCTTCCGAGTAAATCGCCAGAACGTCGACACCTCCTCATCTCCACCGCTCCCATGTTTTCTTTTGTGTTGCCATAAGTTATTCTCTCTCCGTTGGTGCGCGGGGCTAATGCTAATGCTAATAATGCTAATGCCAGCAAATACAATGGCGGCCTCAAAAAGCTTTTCCGAGGTTTACGGGGCGTGGTTTGCAATTCGCCCAGCCAATCAGAAATTGGTACTTTTTCCTCCCCAGGATAGTACCACCTCTCTAGCAGGCACTAAAATGGGGGTAAAAGTTCTCATGAACCAAGTTCTCTTTTTGGTGTGAACGCAAAATTCCAGGAACTATCGGAACTAAACGGGAAAAGTACGGGTAAAAGTACTCCGGTGTGAAAGCGCCTTATATGTTGTGCCTCTCCTCTACTGGGACATGTCTCCATGCTTTAATGTTCAAAAAGCTCTTTACTTGTCTCATACTGCCTGTGCTGCAGCACCTCTTTTCCCCCTCTGTCTGAAACCAGAGCCCAGTCTGCTCTGATTGGTTAGTTGGCCGGCTCTGTTGTGATTGGTCAACCGCTTAGAGAGGTCCCGCCCCTTAGCCAATCACGTACAATGTGTTGGAGCGCTAGCCAATTGGAGCATGGCGTGTGTGGGAGAGAAACTTCCTCTGGAGGGAATTTAGAGATTATAGCCTTTGCAGACCATTGACATGCACACAAACCTACATAACTACAGGAAAGGAAAACCCCCAAAAAGCATAAAAGGGCCTCTTTAAACTTGGGCAATAAATGACTAATTCTTGTGTGGCTAGGTTAGGCCAGAAGAGAAGAGCCCATTTTCAATAAAGTACATTTAATTATCTGTTGTGAACTAAGTGTTTAGCAGTCACCACAAAATAACATACTGAAAGTAGTTTGATAGTCAAACAATAAAGTAAGACGTCAAATCAAAACACATGACGATAAATGGAAACAGAATAAGGCAGGTAGAGATGATGGCAAAAAAGAAGTACTTTCAAATTAAACACGAAAGGACAGAAAGACAAACTTGACTGGCAACAAGAGATGAAGAGAAAGACAGACGACACACAGAGAGGGTTGGAAAGGGCAAAGTGCAAACTCTCTTTCCCCTTTTCGTTCAACCGTTTCTACATTTCCACTCGAAGCAAAACACACATGGATACGCGCACATTTCATTCATGAATCGATCCAAATCATGCAGTAAAAAGAAAGCTTCGATAACAAAAACAGAACCAGTCCAATCCAAAGCCAAGGGAAGAAGAAGAAGAATAGGAGGAGGGGGGTTTTATGACATCGGGACACACGGAAGCTGGTAAGCCTTCAATTTAGGCCATCACCCATCCAACAACTCACAAACAGCTGAACAAAATCGCCCAAAAGGTGTATGGAAATGGTTGATTTCGGACCCAAAGTGAGCTGAGGCCGACAGTGTACCATTCAGGAGTGAGAGATGGTTGGTAAAACATGCAGAAACCCAGGCAAAAACATCTTCGTATCCTCTTCATCGCTCAAACCCATGCACTGGTGACGCACTTTATTCCCCCCTTTGCATGCAGAGCCCTTGTATTCTGCTTTTCAATAAGTCTGACTAAAACTCTGCGCTCGGAGGAACAGTCACTTCCTGTCACACTCGAGCCACACAACCTTAAGAGTTTGTGAGCAGGAGTCTTTAGGGTTCAGCATGGTCTCTTTGCCCGACAAAGCTCCGTATCCATTGCGGACGTATTCGAGGTCCGGTACGTTGAGTAATTGCTTGGCTTTTGTCCATGCCGTGGCAAACACTGCATTTTGCAATAATCTACCGCAAGCAGAAAGCTCCCCGGAAGGTCGATGCAAAACGAGGTAGACCTTTTGTGCAGCGCTGGTTGTTTGGTGTCGATAAATAATAAAAAAAAGACCAGGGTTTACGGCTTTATTATGTCTTGCATCCCCAGAGACAATGGAACCATTATTGCCGTCGGTAATTACTTCTGCCAAGGAGGTTATATTTTCGGGGAAATTACTAGGAAAAAGGTGAGTTTGATTTTCCTGAAACTTGGTGGAAGGGTGAGGCATGGGCTGAGGAAGAACCCATTACAATTTGGAGCTGATCCCAATAACAAAACATGACGTTTCACATGTGTAAGGGAAACTTCTGCAGCAATGGAGAGTCAGGACGAGGAGAGCTTTGATGTCAAACACTGATATTTATTACAAGTATACGGCCGGAGAATTTCACATCACAAGTCACAGCAGCCAGAGGTTCTGACTGCCCGGGTGGGTTGCCACATCAATTCTGCTGCGCCTCTCTCTCGATAGCCCTTTTAACTAGTTCAGAGAGAGTAAACAACATATTTGGGGAGATAGATTAAACAGCTGGGCACCCTGAATCACTTACGTCTGACCCTTAATGGCCTCGAAGCCAGCGTTCCCACAGCCGTAAACCATTTTGTGATCGAGAGATGAACTGGTTTATCAAGATAGCTGGAGCCTCCCATTCCTTAAAGGTGGGGTAGGTAAGTTTGAGAAACCGGCTCGAGATCGCTAGAATTTGAAAATACACAACCGGAGAAAATCTGCCACTTCCTCACAGAGCCCCTCCTCCAACACGCACGAACGCGCACATGACCAATGAGGGCACGAGATAAGCGTGTGCCCCGATGGAAGGCTGACAGGCAGGTAGGCCATCCAATCCGTTTAGCCGGGCCGGCTAAACGGATTGGATGGCCTACCTGCCTGTCAGCCGTTGTACTTTTTACAGTATTACGGCTTCTACAGAAGAAATGTTTTGATGGATTTGTTGTCAAAGCACTTCAGATATTCATTGCTATCGGGATGTTAAGAGCATTCCATGGAATATAACAAAAAGTGTATCTCGAGCCGGTTTCTGAAACTTACCTACCCCACCTTTAAGAGAGATAACAGAGCCAGGGTTGGTCGTAAATGTCAACACACAGACAAGGTTAAATATCTAGTGAGTAAAGACAGAAATATTCTTTGACAACTTTCCTTAACATTGGGAGGAAGCAGCATTAATAAGGCGTCCGAATAATCGTAAACATGTGTTCTAGACTTGGACAAGCGAACGTCCACTTGAGTTGGAAAAGCATATTGAAACCTATCGGCGCATTGTTCAAACACACCACGCTTTTTCTTTGTAGTGTTCAAGTTGTTTGAACATTATGATTTAAAACTGTCGAGCAAACCGAAGTCGTGAGAACAGCTTCCAAACTCTGGGAAATTGAACCATCTGTGGAGCATCTGGACGCAGCATTCTAGTTTATTTACCACAGTAAATCGAGAACATCTAGACCTTTCCATTGTCAAAATAATGTTAGTTAATTCGACCACCAGCTGATAAGAGTTGTGGGGAATTTTCAATGGGATGCAATTGTCAGCAAAAAGTCCAATTGGCGCAACCATCGACTGCTTTGTTATTTGACTAATTGAGGTCTGTGGTTGCACTATTGAGACCATGCAAGAACCCGGAATGCACTTCCTCTGCAGCCAGTATCTGTAGCATCGGAATGAAGCTATGTATCTTTAGCTGGGATGTCCTAACAGTCAAAGCAACACAAGTCAATGACAGCCAAAATGTGAGGAGACGTAATGAGTGAGAGCAGCTTCACCATTTGAATGTTAGAGCATACGCACAATCATACGAGTGGGTGGAGAAGAGATGCCTTGATATATAGACCTGTAGGGGTGTATATATAGAATGAATGGTGATGAGATGGGGTAGAGAAGCAGGTAGAGACAAAGTGTAGTTGAGCCACTTACATGGATACATTGGAAGCACACAGGAAACCTGACTTCTTCAAAGCGCAGAGTTTTAATCCAGACAAAGAGAAGGACATTATGCACAAAAATTCCCTTTCTATTTCATGACATGCAGGCTGCTGAGCTGCGAGAATAACTCCTAACCGACTCCCATTGGCAT
This sequence comes from Pseudochaenichthys georgianus, assembly GCF_902827115.2. Lineage (NCBI taxonomy): Eukaryota > Metazoa > Chordata > Actinopteri > Perciformes > Channichthyidae > Pseudochaenichthys > Pseudochaenichthys georgianus. The sequence continues at coordinate 33,148,540 of NC_047510.2, read as the reverse complement.
GCACAAAGAATGAGAAGTGTCAGCACTCGAGTTGAGTTTCCTTTTTATCAATCATTCCCCATACAACTCTCTCTGAAAGCTAGGTCTCAGCCTTCTTTCAGTGAAGACTCGAAGGCACCCAGGTGCAACTGAATTCATGCCAACTGAACAAATCCCATCACCAATTCAACAAATGGACACACGGATAAACATGCAAGAAAATACATCCAGCTGTGTCGCATATCTCCATGATAAAATACCGACCATGCAGCCTACGTCGACTAATCTCATGCCAGTGAACTTCACAGTCACACACATTAACCGTTATATACACAGTACGCTTTAATTTCAGAGTTTTCTGAATTATTATAGCTCTCATAATTCAACATAACTCTGAAATGAAACGGGCAATTCAAGCGAGAGTTACAACATCTGCCAGAAAGCAGAACCGCCACATGGCATTGCCTCAAATAGAAATGTTTTTCTCCTCTGTTGAAAGAATGTATAAACACTGATCCAGCGCCAGCCTTTTGTCTCCTCAAGCCCATGCACCATAAACAGACAGAGACTCTGCCTCCATGCTACACCGCTAGTGGAGGAACGACATGCAACGCCTGCAAACAAAGACAAACTGCTTTATGATTAATCCCAGTGACTGATATGTCATGCACAACGTGTGGAGGCAAACGGAGAGCAATGCCAGGAAGGATATATGTTGTGTGTGAGACTGATGCAGTGTGAATCAACTCCATCAGTATCCATCAAGCTTGCTGATTGGCTGAGGGCGGAGGGAGATGTTGAACCAGAGGATGCAGGTGGCTGTATTTCATTCACGACCACAGTAAAAAAAAAAAGCTTGATCCGTCATGCAGGAACTGACTCATCCACACACTGACACACACACACACACACACACACACACACACACACACCACGTTGAAATCACCACAGTAAGCCCATGCAAAAATCCTGGCTTACAGCGACGTTGGTCACAGATCCAAAACTGGCTGATTGACACCCCCAAAAAACTCACATGCTTCAGTAAACAAACAATGTTTAGGAAACCTTAACATCCATGGGTTCTACATACGGGAGAGAATCTGCTCGGTGCGTTCACACCGGACGCCAAGCGGAGATTCGCGGCTTTCAGTTGTGTTTACTCGTGTCACTCAAACAAAATGCGCCGGCGTGGAGGCGGGGCTTATCTACATGTAGATCCCATCGACGACGGTACCTACCGAAGGACTGCAGATGGAAATGAGCCATTAGCTATAATCTGGCATAATTCCTCTCTTCTGTTTTTTGAGATGAATGTATTTGTATGCATGGTCCTTGTTGAAATAAATACATAATATTACAACGAAATGAACATAATTTGCATCGATTTAATTGTAATAATAGTATCAAAAAGATAGGCGAAAAACTCGGATTGGTTCGATCAGGCTAGGCTAAGCTAACATGTGGCTACTCCGTGCTGACTCAAAATAGAAGCGACTGTATTCGACCGTCTGTGGTTTATAAACACAGATACACGACTGCGGTTTTATTTTTCTCATTCAACAACGTCAGCGACAGCAGGGAGAGATTCTCTCCGCTAATTGGCTTTATTTAATTTGAATGAAGCTGAATGATGAACAAATGATTGCTTCGTTAGCGCTGCCCGGAACGAACGTGCGTTTCTATCCGCGTCCCTGCGTTGACTCGACGTGTAACCGCGACGCTCGAAACCTTCGCTTCGTGTCCGATGTGAACGCACCTGAAGAATCCAGACTTGTGAACATGCGCCGGGATTCCCAGCATGCGGCTGTTGCAGAGCCAGACGCTTGTCACAGCCACTTGGCACCGTGGGGAGAGAGGGGAACACAGAAGGGTTTCTACTCTAAGGAAAAGGGGTGAAATAAAGACGGCAATCTGCCATGCATCATCCTTCCACTGCGTCCCTCTCCGAGCCTGCCGGTGCCCACGCGTCATCCACATGTTGCGATCACAAAACATCAGTGTGGCTACGAGTCGAGTGAGAGGGGAGGACAAGCTGCAGAGGAAAAGTACCCAGCATGCCTTATGTCGTGTTCTTGCACCCCCACCACAAAAACAAAAAGGAAACAAAGTCTTTTAATTAAAAAAAGAATGGGTCCGGGGAGTGGGAAACCAGTGGGCCGCATCAGAGCATGTCACTACAGGGAGGATGGGAGCTAGATAGCAGTCAGTGATCAAGCAGAATTACGAGAAGATAGAAGAGAGGAAGGAGGAGGAGGGGGAGGAGGAGGGAGGAAAATTACCTCAATCTTACGACCTTCCACCAACGTGCCGTGGAGCTTTTCCCGGGCTCTCTCTGCGTCCACGCCGGTCTCAAACGTCACAAAGCCGAAACCCTGCGGAACATAACGGATCGTGTTGGTGGCGAGGGACTAAATCTAGTCACGTAAGATCAATTGTTTCGGCACGTTCAACACCGGCCTCAAACGCGTCTTTTAAGATTCTGAATAGTCATCAAAAAACGATATTAAAGAACGTTTTGATTTATACAAAAGAAGCTAAACGTTACATTTGATGGACAATTATCCAACACACCAAAGTGGAAGTTGTGTTAAAACATTAAGTGGTTTTGTTGCTGTGTTATTGTTAATTAACACATTCCTATAAAATGGCAAAAAACACTAAAATACTCGTTTTTGTGTAAAAGTATTACTAAGAGTGAAACACATGTACAGCTAACACCGAGTCAGAACTGTCGAGTGGTCTCAGGGAGTAGAACATCGTAGACTTACCTTTGAGCCCCTCTCATTGAAAATAATCTCTACATCCAGAATCTTCCCGTATTGCTGCAAACACACCGAAAGGGAAGACGTTAGCAAACGAGTACAAGCAGAGAAAACATCTTTGAGTCGTGTGAGATATCTCGTGACAGTGTGTGAGTTACAACACAAGGTGTCACTGTTACACAACTGCACACATTCACTGAGTTTCCTTCCGTGTCTTTGCATTGAAACAGACATGTACCCCTCCATGAAGACACGCTCTGTTACTCAAGTGAAATGTACTTGAATAGAAAATATGAATATTCCCATCAGCATTTCTTAAAAGTGATGCCTTAGTGGCTCAGTCAGTCAGTGGGGGCTTGGACTGGGATTTTACGTCTATTTTCTACCAGAAAACTGCGCATAACTCGACTGATATTGTCCCACTCATGCTAACACAAATGCTAACACACATAGCAGTGTGTTGTCCCCTTAAAGCAGCAACGAAACACCCACGAGGGTCTCTCCTTTGCGGTAGTTTGATTATATCGTCTGTCATTAAACCCCCTCGTGAGCAGGCGGTCCCGCGGGGCGTCTAGACTGATTTATTGTCGCTATAAAAAAACAAAACAACATTCTCCACTTTCTTACCCCAAACATCTGCCTGAGGTCGGGGTCCCGGAAGCGGAACGGGATGTTTGAGACGTGGAGGCGTTTGGGGGTCCCTTTGGCCTCCGAGGGGTCTCCCACGGATCCGCCTGAATCTCCTGATCCACACTGCACCCCCGCCTCACCCTGAGACACCTCCTCCGTCTTACCCTGTAGGCGGGAGAGAGGGAGAGCACATTGTAATGTATTAAACACATTTATTATCAGCCTTATCCTGCATAATAATAATACATCGTTCATCTCAACTTTTTCTATTTTTCTGGTGGGTTTTTTCTTGTTTTTGTTTTTTTAAATAAATATTCTAGTTCATGTTCAAAAAGTATATTATTTATTATCTTGTAAAGAAAACATGTTATTCTTGCTTTTGTTTAAAATGCTATTGGATAGATGTCGTAGTTGTACAATGCTTTGGCGATACTGTATGTCATTACGGTTTTGCCAATAAAGCTATTTGAATGTATTTGAATTGAGTGTAGCTTGTGAGTCAAAGCTCTTGTATACCTTCTTTTTATTGTAACCCTAATGGAAATGTACGAGTACACAATGCATGAAAGCTATTAGCGTACAGTCTTAATATCATCATGTAATACAATTATCATTTCCACTGCATCTTAAAGGAAATGTGATTATGGAGCCAGCTCCGTGAGCCTGGACTTCGCTGCAGTATTTACAGCTGTGTCACCATGCTAACATGCTAACAAAGACAATGCTAACATGCTTTTGATTAGCAAGTAGCATGTTTATCATATGTGACCTGCTCCATCGAAATCAGTCACATTGACCGAAGACACATTTTGAGTTGTATACGATGTTGGAAAGAGGAGCTTCCTAGCTTTCTAATGATATCTGGATTGTTGTTGTTGTTCTCCAAATACTAAGCTAAATATGTCACATTATATAATGACTATCATCGTTTTGAGAAAAGGCCTTCAAAGTTTCCTCTTCTCTGGAATCCATCGATCTGATTGGTTATTAGCAAATGATCAAAGTACTACGGAGGGAAGATATTTTCGTTTGGATTACTGGTCTGGGGAAAGCGTGTGTGTGTGTGTGTGTGTGTGTGTGTGTGTGTGTGTGTGTGTGTGTGTGTGTGTGTGTGTGTGTGTGTGTGTGTGTGTGTGTGTGTGTGTGTGTGTGTGTGTGTGTGTGTGTGTGTGTGTGTGTGTGTGTGTGTGTGTGTGTGTGTGTGTGTGTGTCTCTCCCCTCAGGAGAAACACCGGCTGTTGTTGTGCCTGCTGTGACGTCAAGTTACTCCGTTCTCCGCTTGTAATTATGCCGAAGCTTCAAAGCTGTATTTATCATCTGAATATACCGAAAACAAGTTTAATATTCTGAAAGCCAAGACTTTGTTTATTTGAAACCAGATGACAACAAACTGTAACGGACCCTGCCGTGTTATCTATGATTACTATACGCCTTACATTCGTAATGTCAGCGGAGGGAGCGGGGGCGGCGTGCGGAACAGCAGAGTGCGAGGGAGGGTCTTCTTCCCTTTACGAGCTTCAAACATGTATTTATCGTTTGATTTTGGAAATAAAAGTTTCGTATTCTGAAAGCCAAAACTTTGTTTATTTAAAATCAAACTAAACACCCAGTTGAACTATTCACATCTCGCACTGCTGTGTTATTCATGTTTTATTATCTTGGCTTTTTAATGTTTCTTAATGTCTTTCATTTTTCTAAAGCACTTTGAATTGCCTTGTGTTGAAAAGTGCTTTATAAATAAACTTGCCTTGCACCTGACAGTTATCTATCACACTGTTTTTCATCAATATATCACAGGTCTCAGATATATCCAGAGCCTGTCTCTGATTGGCTGAAACACCAAACAGATCATTGCAGCATTACCCATAATCCTCTCTGTTTCAGCCCTGTTTCCAAAGTGCTGATTCTCTGTCTGTTACTTTAGATGAAAATAAGGAGCCCCTCCCCACGCCCCTCTGAGAGAGATTTGGTTACAAAGAACTCAAGACATGAAGAAGAGGGGACACATGTTGATGTAGAAGAGACATGAAGAAGAGGGGACACATGTTGATGTAGAAGAGACATGAAGAAGAGGGGACACATGTTGATGAAGAAGAGACATGAAGAAGAGGGGACACATGTTGATGTAGAAGAGACACGAAGAAGAGGGGACACATGTTGATGTAGAAGAGACATGAAGAAGAGGGGACACATGTTGATGTAGAAGAGACATGAAGAAGAGGGGACACATGTTGATGTAGAAGAGACATGAAGAAGAGGGGACACATGTTGATGAAGAAGAGACATGAAGAAGAGGGGACACATGTTGATGTAGAAGAGACATGGAGAAGAGGGGACACATGATGTAGAAGAGACATGAAGAAGAGGGGACACATGTTGATGTAGAAGAGACGTGAAGAAGAGGGGGGACATGTTGATGTAGAAGAGACATGAAGAAGAGGGGACACGTGTTGATGTAGAAGAGACATGAAGAAGAGGGGACACATGTTGATGTAGAAGAGACATGAAGAAGAGGGGACACATGTTGATGTAGAAGGGACATGGAGAAGAGGGGACACATGTTGATGTAGAAGAGACATGGAGAAGAGGGGACACATGTTGATGTAGAAGAGACATGAAGAAGAGGGGACACATGTTGATGTAGAAGGGACATGGAGAAGAGGGGACACATGTTGATGTAGAAGAGACATGGAGAAGAGGGGACACATGTTGATGTAGAAGAGACATGAAGAAGAGGGGACACATGTTGATGTAGAAGGGACATGGAGAAGAGGGGACACATGTTGATGTAGAAGAGACATGAAGAAGAGGGGACACGTGTTGATGTAGAAGAGACATGAAGAAGAGGGGACACGTGTTGATGTAGAAGAGACGTGAAGAAGAGGGGGGACATGTTGATGGAGAAGAGACGTGAAGAAGAGGGGACACATGTTGATGTAGAAGAGACGTGAAGAAGAGGGGGGACATGTTGATGTAGAAGAGACATGAAGAAGAGGGGACACGTGTTGATGTAGAAGAGACATGAAGAAGAGGGGACACATGTTGATGTAGAAGAGACATGGAGAAGAGGGGACACATGTTGATGTAGAAGAGACATGAAGAAGAGGGGACACATGTTGATGTAGAAGAGACATGGAGAAGAGGGGACACATGTTGATGTAGAAGAGACATGAAGAAGAGGAGGAAACATGTTGATGTAGAAGAGACATGGAGAAGAGGGGACACATGTTGATGTAGAAGAGACATGAAGAAGAGGGGACACATGTTGATGTAGAAGGGACATGGAGAAGAGGGGACACATGTTGATGTAGAAGAGACATGGAGAAGAGGGGACAAATGTTGATGTAGAAGAGACATGGAGAAGAGGGGACACATGTTGATGTAGAAGAGACATGGAGAAGAGGGGAAACATGTTGATGTAGAAGAGACATGGAGAAGAGGGGACACATGTTGATGTAGAAGAGACATGAAGAAGAGGGGACACATGTTGATGTAGAAGAGACAAGAAGAAGAGGGGACACATGTTGATGTAGAAGAGACGTGAAGAAGAGGGGACACATGTTGATGTAGAAGAGACGTGAAGAAGAGGGGGACATGTTGATGTAGAAGAGACATGAAGAAGAGGGGACACATGTTGATGTAGAAGAGACATGAAGAAGAGGGGACACGTGTTGATGTAGAAGGAGACATGAAGAAGAGGGGACACGTGTTGATGTAGAAGAGACATGGAGAAGAGGGGACACGTGTTGATGTAGAAGAGACATGGAGAAGAGGGGACACGTGTTGATGTAGAAGAGACATGGAGAAGAGGGGACACGTGTTGATGTAGAAGAGACATGAAGAAGAGGGGACACGTGTTGATGTAGAAGAGACATGAAGAAGAGGGGACACGTGTTGATGTAGAAGAGACATGGAGAAGAGGGGACACGTGTTGATGTAGAAGAGACATGGAGAAGAGGGGACACGTGTTGATGTAGAAGAGACATGGAGAAGAGGGGACACGTGTTGATGTAGAAGAGACATGGAGAAGAGGGGACACGTGTTGATGTAGAAGAGACATGAAGAAGAGGGGACACGTGTTGATGTAGAAGAGACATGAAGAAGAGGGGACATGTGTTGATGTAGAAGAGACATGGAGAAGAGGGGACACGTGTTGATGTAGAAGAGACATGGAGAGAAGAGGGGACCACACGTGTTTATGTAGAAGAGACATGGAGAAGAGGGGACACGTGTTGATGTAGAAGAGACATGGAGAAGAGGGGACACGTGTTGATGTAGAAGAGACATGAAGAAGAGGGGACACGTGTTGATGTAGAAGAGACATGAGGAAGTGGATTTTGCATAAAGGTCTTCATGCTCACGTTGTTGTTGGGGGAGGCAGAGGGGCTGCCTACGATGGCCCCGGCCCCCACCTCTGCTGGGCTTTGGACCCCGGCAGCGAACATGGCCGCGGGGACGAACTCTGCGCCTGGCAGCCCGTTCTGAGGAGGGGGGGGAGGGGGGAACGCTGCAAAGGGAGGGGCCACCAATCCCTCCTGTCCTCCTGTCGAATCCTGAGCGCCCTGAAGGAGAGGGGGGGGGGGGGGACACGTTAACATACGTGAGCAGTGCCTCCAGGCGAGGTGTGTGTGACGTGTTCTGCTGGTTCCTCTCGGGGCTCCACGTGGTCCGCTTTTGTTTTTAAGTCGACCTTACATTTCTGCCTCATGTGGTTATTGTATTCATGTTTCTGTGCTCTTCAGTTTTAACTTTTGTACTTTCTCGTGAAGCACTTTGTGAAGTCTATTTCTGTGAAAGGGGCTATAATAAATAAACGTATTATTATTAATATAGCACATTGTCAGACACAGAGGCAATTCAAAGTGCTTTAAATAACTTGTGTGTTAATAACTTCCTTTTGTATAACAAATGTATTTCTTTAAGAAAATAAAAATATATATACCGTATATGTTAATAATTTAGTTTTGTAGTGTTTTTAGCCTCGACTTAAAACAACTGGTTCGCGCTGAAGGGGGAGAAACGAGGGGTTTAAGCCCCGCCCCCCCCATATCTCTCAGAGTTCTCCGTCAGCCGAGCATGAGATATTTACAGAAAACACATCCATTATGAAGACGGGGAAAATTCGATACACGCTTTGAGATACAAAGACGCTTACATGGTTCGAACGGGAGATAAAAACACTAACTGTGCCTCGTCACCCGTGACATGTTTACCACTGCTGCATTGTGGGAAACATGTTGCTGTTTATTTGGAGGACTTCTATTAGACTTCATCTATAATTCAGATTCCCACACGTTCAGCCCTCAGGATCCGTCTCTGTCCGCACCGTTACAACTGTATCAGCAGCAGGATCATCTGCAGAGGCTGCCCTGAAGTGTGTGTGTGTGTTTGTGTGTGTATATGCGTGTGTGTGTGTGTGTGTGTGTGTGTGTGTGTGTGTGTGTATATATATCAAATCAAGTTTTATTTATATAGCACATTTATAAACGATTTTTGATCGAGTCAAAGTGCTGTACATATAATAAAAATAGCCCACAGTAGAGATATATGTGTGTGTGTGTGTGTGTGTGTGTGTGTGTGTCTGCAATATTGCAATATTGCTCGATCACGGCACGCACTCATCTTGGACCCAACCAAGTCTGTTTGCAGCAAATAGTTAGATAGGAACATGTTCATTCTTGTATTGATGTGTTTTATGTATATTTTATCAGTTATTTTCTGCACAATAATGAATAATTTATATTGTTATTGATTTTAAGAAAGGGGTTAAGAAATGGGACGGGGGGGGGGGGGTTGTTTATGTTGAATTTGTGCAAAACTGCTTGTATTTCTTTCACTTGTAAAGAAAGTCATTTTCTTTTGTTCCACAACAATCTATTCCACATGTATATGTTCGAAGATGTATTAATTATATCTCGATATATAGTGTAGTTTATTTCTAGTCTTATCATTTCTATTGTAGAATGCCATTTACGCTGCTGCACCACAAAAATGTCCTAAATTGGGATCAATAAAGTTCTTCTTATCTTATCTTAGTATAAGGAAAGGAAAGTTTATTTATATAGCTCCTTTCGACACGAGGCAATTCAAAGTGCTTTGTCATTGAGAGCATTGCTTTGCCAATACTAACGTCATTACAGTCCATGGAGCTTTGTGAATTTAACTTCCATTGAGACGAACAGGAGAGAAACGAAGGAAGGTTTTAAAGAACAAAGCGCGAGGTCAAGACACACATCTTCTCCCATGAGAGCTCTAGCGGGCTGGATATGGGCCGGGTGAAGCCGGGAGACAGGCGGTCTCCAGACGGCCCTTTTAAAGAGAAAGAATAAGTGCGGTGCCGCAAAGCAAACCCTCGTCTTCCTCTAATCCTACAGGCCGACTGCTCGCTCTCCTCCTGCAGGAGAACCGCCAGCTGAGGCTGAAAATCCCATCTGCAACACAGACGGCTTCTGGGGTCTGCGCCCAAGAGATAAAGCAGGACAGAAATCTGGTAAACTCGTCTGCTGACACTTTTTATTGCGGCGAGGATGAATGCACGTTATGGAGGAATGTGTGAAAGCGGAGCATCTGCTAAGGTTTCTGACAGGACGCGTCAGAAGGATGCTCAAAGGGAGACGGGAACACGTCGACATTCATTGGTGAGGCATTAGCCAACGGGGCATAAGAGTATATATAAGTGTTCTTGTTAGGACATGTGTGCTTTAAGCGTGCACTAGCCTGTACTCAAAGGGTGTGTCCCTTATGCAAAGTATAGCCCGGGGGTCACACACACACACACACACACACACACACACACACACACACACACACACACACACACACACACACACACACACACACACACACACACACACACACACACACACACACACACACACACACACACACACACACACACACACACACACACACACACACACACACACACACACACACACACGCACACACACACACACACACACACACACACACACACACACACACACACACACACACACACACACACACACACACACACACACACACACACACACACACACACACACCATGCTGCGTAAAGGCAGAGGTGGGAAGTACTGGAGTACAAACACTTTGTTACTGTACTTAAGTGCATTTCTTACTTTACTCCACTACTTATTTTTCTGACGACTTTTTACTTTTACTTATTACATGTTGAACTCAAATACCTGTACTTTCTACTTCTCACATGTTGAACTCAAATACCTGTACTTTCTACTTCTCACATGTTGAACTCAAATACCTGTACTTTCTACTTCTCACATGTTGAACTCAAATACCTGTACTTTCTACTTCTCACATGTTGAACTCAAATACCTGTACTTTCTACTTCTTACATGTTGAACACAAATACCTGTACTTTCTACTTCTCACATGTTGAACACAAATACCTGTACTTTCTACTTCTCACATGTTGAACTCAAATACCTGTACTTTCTACTTCTCACATGTTGAACTCAAATACCTGTACTTTCTACTTCTTACATGTTGAACACAAATACCTGTACTTTCTACTTCTCACATGTTGAACACAAATACCTGTACTTTCTACTTCTCACATGTTGAACTCAAATACCTGTACTTTCTACTTCTCACATGTTGAACTCAAATACCTGTACTTTCTACTTCTTACATGTTGAACCAAATACCTGTACTTTCTACTTCTCACATGTTGAACTCAAATACCTGTACTTTCTACTTCTTACATGTTGAACACAAATACCTGTACTTTCTACTTCTTACATGTTGAACTCAAATACCTGTACTTTCTACTTCTTACATGTTGAACACAAATACCTGTACTTTCTACTTCTTACATGTTGAACCAAATACCTGTACTTTCTACTTCTCACATGTTGAACACAAATACCTGTACTTTCTACTTCTTACATGTTGAACCCAAATACCTGTACTTTCTACTTCTTACCTGTTGAACACAAATACCTGTACTTTCTACTTCATGTTGCCGTTGTTCAGCATGGAAACATTCATTAGCTAACAATGACATCATTGTTCTATTAATATAAAGGGAGGTCAGGTACTCTTTAAAGCAGCTGCTAGTTATGGGTACTTTTTACTGAAGTACACTTCAAAGCCTCTTTACTTTTACTTGAGTAAAGAAGTTTAGTCAGTACTTCTACTTTCACCAGAGTATTTTTAAACACAAGTATCTGTACTTCTACTTGAGTGAAGGATGTGTGTACTTTTGCCATCTCTGGGTAAAGGATTGATTACACAGGGAGGGATTGAGACTTCTTTATGTACAAACAAGAGTGCTAATTCATATTTTACGTCTCACATAATCAGAGTCAAAGAAGGTTTGATTTAATTCTGATTTGATAAATAAATAAAATGTACTGGACTGGGTCTCCATGACCTAGTGATGCACCAATGTTCATGTTTTCACTTTATTAAAAGCTTTTATTGAGGTTTACAAATGACGCTTTGAATGTCTTCGGTCACATTTTATAACTTTCGTAAAAACGTTGAGAAAAATCCTCAATTTCTTTGTGATCCACTTTTTTTAATTTGATGAATAAAACTCATTGCGTGCCATTCTTTGTGTGCTGAGAGTGTGAGGACAAACTTTCTTTTGACCGCAGTAAAAAGGCTGTTTTTGAAAATCTGAACACTAACTAATATTTTTTGAGGCAGAGTAGTTCGTTGGAAATAATTATCTATCTTTTCTCAATATTTTGACATTGACCTGGACTTATTGGAGAAGTATTAACTGCAGACAGAATAACTACTTAAGCCACAAAAAGCTTAATATGTTGAGAAACAACTCGTATCAACATTATGAGTGAAACTTAACGTACATACTTCAGAATATGTACAAATATTTACAAAAACCTGGGCACACTATATCTCAATATACAACATGTATGTTATACTGCTGCTGATGAAGTCCTATTATCATCATGTGCTCTGCAGAATATGCTTAATGGCACCAGAGAAGCAGCTCATGGCTCGTACAAGCCATTTTGTTTATTCTACTCCAAGTTTCCTAGCTGAAAAATAAACTGCCATGTCTGAGCCAACTGGACCACAACACAATGCTCCCACGTGATGTGCACAACACATATAGAGACTAGAGGCAGTCCAGAAAAAGCTGTGAGGGGCTGAACACGCGAGAAGCCCTGTGATACACAAGAATGATTCCATTTCAATTCTGGTATGTGCTTTATCTATTCTGCTTCTTGGGGGTTTCCCTTATGTGCATGTTAAAGGTTCCTGTGTCTGATTGGCTGGGCGGATTGCAAACCACGCCCTGTAAAACTCTGAAAAGTTTTGTGAAGCCGCCATTTTATTTCCCTCGCATTAGCATTATTAGCATTAGCCTAGCGCACCAACGGAGAGAGACTAACTTATGGCAACACAAAAGAAAACATTGGCGCGGTGGAGATGAGGAGGTGCCGGCGAGTCCCAGCAGCTTCTACTGAAGCCTTCCCCAACTCCGGGGAGTTCCGTCCGGGGACTTCGGGCGGCAGTATACGCCGTGAAGTTGTTTGCGGCCTGCCAGTAAACCCAAAGCAGAAGAAGAAGAAGAAGAAGTGACGTCAGCGGCTTCATTTGCCTAATCCTCCCTCAGGGAACTTATTCCGGTGTGAACGCGATCTGCTCTTAGTTCAAGAGAACTAAAGAGTTCTGATGAACTAAGTACGGCAAAGTACTTGGTTTGAAAGCGCCTTATGTAACACTCGCGCTTCTATTGGCTAGCACTCCAACACATTGTACGTGATAGGCTAAGGGTCGGGACATCTCTAAGCAGTTGACCAATCACAACAGAGCCGGCCAGCTAACCAATCAGAGCGGACTGGGCTCTGGTTTCAGACAGAGGGTGAAAAGAGGTGCTGCAGCACAGGCAGACACTACATACTGATATACACCTGAACCTCAGCAGGAGAGGACTCTTTAAAGTAGAGACACTACACACTGATATACACCTGAACATCAGCAGGAGAGGACTCTTTAAAGTAGAGACACTACATACTGATATACACCTGAACATCAGCAGGAGAGGACTCTTTAAAGTAGAGACACTACATACTGATATACACCTGAACATCAGCAGGAGAGGACTCTTTAAAGTAGAGACACTACATACTGATATACACCTGAAGATCAGCAGGGGAGGACTCTTTAAAGTAGAGACACTACATACTGATATACACCTGAACATCAGCAGGAGAGAACTCTTTAAAGTAGAGACACTACATACTGATATACACCTGAACATCAGCAGGAGAGGACTCTTTAAAGTAGAGACACTACATACTGATATACACCTGAACATCAGCAGGAGAGGACTCTTTAAAGTAGAGACACTACATACTGATATACACCTGAACATCAGCAGGAGAGAACTCTTTGAAGTAGAGACACTACATACTGATATACACCTGAACATCAGCAGGAGAGGACTCTTTAAAGTAGAGACACTACATACTGATATACACCTGAACATCAGCAGGAGAGGACTCTTTAAAGTAGAGACACTACATACTGATATACACCTGAACATCAGCAGGAGAGGACTCTTTAAAGTAGAGACACTACATACTGATATACACCTGAACATCAGCAGGAGAGGACTCTTTAAAGTAGAGACACCAACTGGTATTAACAACCTTAAATGAGCATAAAAGGGCCCCTTTAAGTGTCTTAAATATAAACCATCCACCTCGAACTTCATTATCATTTAAGGGGGTTTTCTTTACCGAACCACATATTAACAATAATGATTTTTTGCTAGGTTAACTATAGTAACTGACAGTGGGTCGGTGGATTTATGAACTAATAAAAAGGCAGGCGGATGGAAGTCGTCAGTTGATAAAAAAGCAGAAGATAAAACCCCGTTAAATCCACACAGGCATTCCTGACCTGCTGACTGAGGAGCAGCACGGCCATACATGGCAGCATCATATAGTCCAGAAGAGAGAGGGGGGGAGAAAGGAAAAAAGAAATAATGGAAAAAGAAATGGGGGGGGGTTTAACTGGAGGGGGATTATGGGAAATCATGACACGGTGCATTAGAGTATCTGCTGCAAACTTTCCACAGATAAGAACAAGGGGGGGCTAACATGAGATAAAAAGCAAGAAATGTTTTCAATCTGATACAAAGAAATAGAAACATCTGGAGGGATACCTATTCATCCATACACTCCCCCCCCCCCACAGGCAGCAGTTGTGTTACCTGAGACACCATATGTTTTTGATAATGAGGGGGAGGATGGGAGGCCCTTTTTTCACTGCAAACCTTTTCAAGCGTGTTTGTCTGCAGCCTCTAACCACGCAGATTGAAGCAGACCCTAACCTGCTACTCATCAACTATGCAAATTCATAACAATTCATTCATCCATTTAGTATCTGCAAGGTAGCCAGTTTAAGTGTAGGAAAAATAAATACTCTTTTTACGGCTTCTTCTCCCTCTTTTCTCCCCCCTCCCCCTCTTCCCTCTTCTTGCCTGCCACGCTTGATGAAAGCCAGAGGGCGACATCTTCTTTTTTTTTATTACCCTTTTAAAAACCACACACGCCCTCCCCTCAAGTCATTTAAAGATTTTTCTACAGCGCTGAAATGTCAATCAAACGTAGTCCACCGCCACTGCCGTCTCTGCTTCCTGACTTTGAGCCAATCAGAGTACACAGAGGCTGCTCCTTAGATATATGTCGATAAAGTGGTGCAGGGATGCCGTATTATGTAGGCCAGCCTGGGAGCTCAAATCAAAAGGGCTGCCTCAGCAAAAAGCCAATGAGATTTTTCCACTGGATCTCAGAATACCGCAGAAAAAAATAAGATCTGTGGCTCAACGTTTATGATACTAATACATTTTGTTCAGCAGGATAATCTCAACATATTGACACCACTTTTGTGATTTTTAGAGCATTAATGCAATGTCCAGAGGTAAAAAGCTAACGTTAGGCTATAAAGGAACTACATCACGGTCACATTACATTGCATTTAGCTGACGCTTTTATCCAAAGAGACTCACAATAAGTACATTCGACCAGGAAGACACAACCTTGAAGAAAACAGAATCATAAAGTACATCAGGTTTCATAGAGCCAAGTATTTCAAGTGCTACTCAACTGGCTTTAGATAAGCCAGTTCTTTATTAGTATATAAGTGCTCTGTTAGCAGTGCTTTGTTAATAGTTCTTTGTTAGTAATTCTATCGCTCGAAGTGGAGTCGAAAGAGATGAGTTTTCAGTCTGCGCCGGAAGGTGTGTAAGCTTTCTGCTGTCCTGATGTCAATGGGGAGCTCATTCCACCATTTCACACATGACTTCACGTCACCACCGCTAAGCTAAAGGTGGCTAATGTTGGGCTATAAAGGAACTACAGCACGGTCACATGACTTCACGTCACCACCGCTAAGCTAAAGGAGGCTAATGTTGGGCTATAAAGGAACTACAGCACGGTCACACGACTTCACGTCACCACCGCTAAGCTAAAGGTGGCTAATGTTGGGCTATAAAGGAACTACAGCACGGTCACATGACTTCACGTCACCACCGCTAAGCTAAAGGTGGCTAATGTTGGGCTATAAAGGAACTACAGCAAGGTCACATGACTTCACGTCACCACCGCTAAGCTAAAGGAGGCTAATGTTGGGCTATAAAGGAACTACAGCACGGTCACATGACTTCACGTCACCACCGCTAAGCTAAAGGTGGCTAACGTTGGGCTATAAAGGAACTACAGCACGGTCACATGACTTCACGTCACCACCGCTAAGCTAAAGGTGGCTAATGTTGGGCTATAAAGGAACTACAGCACGGTCACATGACTTCACGTCACCACCGCTAAGCTAAAGGAGGCTAATGTTGGGCTATAAAGGAACTACAGCACGGTCACATGACTTCACGTCACCACCGCTAAGCTAAAGGTGGCTAATGTTGGGCTATAAAGGAACTACAGCACGGTCACATGACTTCACGTCACCACCGCTAAGCTAAAGGTGGCTAATGTTGGGCTATAAAGGAATTACAGCACGGTCACATGACTTCACGTCACCACCGCTAAGCTAAAGGTGGCTAATGTTGGGCTATAAAGGAACTACAGCACGGTCACATGACTTCACGTCACCACCGCTAAGCTAAAGGAGGCTATTGTTGGGCTATAAAGGAACTACAGCACGGTCACATGACTTCACGTCACCACCGCTAAGCTAAAGGTGGCTAATGTTGGGCTATAAAGGAACTACAGCACGGTCACATGACTTCACGTCACCACCGCTAAGCTAAAGGTGGCTAACGTTGGGCTATAAAGGAACTACAGCACGGTCACATGACTTCACGTCACCACCGCTAAGCTAAAGGTGGCTAATGTTGGGCTATAAAGGAACTACAGACGGTCACATGACTTCACGTCACCACCGCTAAGCTAAAGGCGGCTAATGTTGGGCTATAAAGGAACTACAGCACGGTCACATGACTTCACGTCACCACCGCTAAGCTAAAGGTGGCTAATGTTGGGCTATAAAGGAACTACAGCACGGTCACATGACTTCACGTCACCACCGCTAAGCTAAAGGCGGCTAATGTTGGGCTATAAAGGAACTACAGCACGGTCACATGACTTCACGTCACCACCGCTAAGCTAAAGGTGGCTAATGTTGGGCTATAAAGGAACTACAGCACGGTCACATGACTTCACGTCACCACCGCTAAGCTAAAGGAGGCTAATGTTGGGCTATAAAGGAACTACAGCACGGTCACATGACTTCACGTCACCACCGCTAAGCTAAAGGAGGCTAATGTTGGGCTATAAAGGAACTACAGCACGGTCACATGACCTCACGTCACCACCGCTAAGCTAAAGGCGGCTAATGTTGGGCTATAAAGGAACTACAGCACGGTCACATGACTTCACATCACCACCGCTAAGCTAAAGGCGGCTAATTTTGGGCTATAAAGGAACTACAGCACGGTCACATGACTTCACGTCACCACCGCTAAGCTAAAGGCGGCTAATG
This sequence comes from Pseudochaenichthys georgianus, assembly GCF_902827115.2. Lineage (NCBI taxonomy): Eukaryota > Metazoa > Chordata > Actinopteri > Perciformes > Channichthyidae > Pseudochaenichthys > Pseudochaenichthys georgianus. The sequence goes on along the minus strand of NC_047510.2, from coordinate 33,131,171 downwards.
TTGGGCTATAAAGGAACTACAGCACGGTCACATGACTTCACGTCACCACCGCTAAGCTAAAGGTGGCTAATGTTGGGCTATAAAGGAACTACAGCACGGTCACATGACTTCACGTCACCACCGCTAAGCTAAAGGAGGCTAATGTTGGGCTATAAAGGAACTACAGCACGGTCACATGACTTCACGTCACCACCGCTAAGCTAAAGGAGGCTAATGTTGGGCTATAAAGGAACTACAGCACGGTCACATGACTCACGTCACCACCGCTAAGCTAAAGGCGGCTAATGTTGGGCTATAAAGGAACTACAGCACGGTCACATGACCTCACATCACCACCGCTAAGCTAAAGGCGGCTAATTTTGGGCTATAAAGGAACTACAGCACGATCACATGACCTCACGTCACCACCGCTAAGCTAAAGGCGGCTAATGTTGGGCTATAAAGGAACTACAGCAAGGTCACATGACCTCACGTCACCACCGCTAAGCTAAAGGCGGCTAATGTTGGGCTATAAAGGAACTACAGCACGATCACATGACCTCACGTCACCACCGCTAAGCTAAAGGTGGCTAATGTTGGGCTATAAAGGAACTACAGCACGGTCACATGACTTCACGTCACCACCGCTAAGCTAAAGGCGGCTAATGTTGGGCTATAAAGGAACTACAGCACGGTCACATGACTTCACGTCACCACCGCTAAGCTAAAGGTGGCTAATGTTGGGCTATAAAGGAACTACAGCACGGTCACATGACTTCACGTCACCGCCACTAAGCTAAAGGCGGCTAATGTTGGGCGAGATGACGTTTACAAACTCTGTTTCTAAGATGCATATAATCTTCAGCCATTCACTAGTGGGGAATTTACTGACATATTTTTATGTCGTAAAACTAAAATGTTAAATCTCTATAGCGTGTGGTATCAACAGACCATATTTCAGACAACTAATAAAGAACAGTGACTTCAAGACGACTGGATGGGCTAAAATGCTAACTAATGCTAATGCTCATCCCTGCACCACTTTATAACAGACTGTTATTAGGCAAGAAACATTTAAACGAGACCTCTATTGAAGCTCCTGTAACCTTAAGGCAAAAACAATGCTGTCATGTGTCAGTCGCTCGGAGTCTGACAGTGCCGACGTCTCTGACACACAGCTCGTCTGTTTGTGACAGATCAGATAATCATTACCATCATCAGCGTCATAATGATAATCTCACTGACAGGACTTTCTCTGACACGACAACAACTGCAAAATAAACTAATCTGATTAGTTTTTCTTTGCACAAACTACAACAGACGGAAAAATAGACACATTCAGTTATTACAATTAAAAACAAGGATTGTGGTCTTGTTGTTTTTTCTGTTTCAACATGGCTTGCTGGTGCAATAACAGAACAGAACAACAACAACAGCGCTCGCAAGGCTGTTGTTCTTGTTCTGGCTTTCCCACACAGCTGCTCATAAAAAGACCACCCACTGTGGGTCCAACAACACAAGACATCTGCAGACATTCTCTCAGTCTATTACTATTTCTGTAAGACCGATTTATTGTCTTATTGAGAAAATTGATTTTAAGAGTAACTGGAATTAGTACACACACACACACACACACACACACACACACACACACACACACACACACACACACACACACACACACACACCCCCAGACACACACACACACACACACACACACACACACACACACACACACACACACACACACACACCACACACACACACACACACACACACACACACACACACACACACACACTTTGTAGGCTGGCATATCAAAAGTACACCGATTACAATGAATTAGGAAACCTGAAAAGTAGCATTACCCCTTTAAATATGAAGGTATTGCTCATACCTACCCACTGATTCACACTTAAAGTGTAATATGTAAACTGCAGTATGTCATTTAGGGTAAATAGAGGGGCTAAAGGGAAATGACGCCTTTGAAAGGAAATGATATAAAATGCACCTTGGATAAAATCCCACATCTCTCCCTCTCTGTTGAACGCTGTTGGAGACATGTAGGATGTACATACAGGAATTTACCCGACCATCACATCCAACACAAAAGCAGAATGAGCATTAGGGAAAGAATATATATAAATAAATAAATCAGTTATAAATAAAAATACATCAGAATGAACATAGTGTGACTTTCTAACAGGATTTGCATCAACAATCGTTTCTTATGAAGCCACAGAATGTTGTTTGTAGGAATGGACTTCCCAGCAGCTCCAACATACCTAATTCCAACAATTGTACATATTTTGCTTTGACCAAATATTGTGCTTGCTATGATTTGGATAATGCATCCGTCCGTTTGAATAAATTGTGCACCCTAATGACCTTTATCCCCCTAACACCGAGGATCCATAAAACCAATACTAAAAGACACCAAAGCGATATATTGAATAATGTTATACGCATGTCGCCGTGCTAGACCCATGAGGATAATTCAGTACATTCCCATGTTGCTAATTCGGAGCGTACGCAGCAAGATGGGGATTTTTTTTCACCACATCTGCAGAAAAGGATCAATTGAAACCCCAGCAGCACGGAGAGAGTGCTGCAGTGTCAGCTGAGGCGACGCTGTCAGCAGCAGCAGCAGCACCATGCAGCGGAGCGGACAGAAAGGATGCTGCAGACATTAACTGCACCTATACAGTGTGTGTGCATTGCATCGCTAGAACTGCGTCTTTCTTCCTGTTCAGTGGATCGAGGAGGTTCGAAACAATGTGGAGTTGTTAATAAAATATGGAGCCTGATCAGATGAGTCCCTTTGGTTCATATTATTCCTATTGTAAGAATCTTTTCGCTTACAGTTTTCCCTTATTAATACATTTTTTGTGCGTAATTTTGTTTCTTCCCTGAGGCAGGGTGGGGATGGGATGTTTAAAATAGAAAACTGAAATTGAGCATTATGTTTCTGTCCCTATCTTATCCTGTAATTGTATATTTTGTACTTTTAATGCTCAATAAAATCTATTTAAAATAAAAAATAAACAAGTCTTTCTGTGCTTTGCTGTGAGGTAACAGCACTGCGTTCAGCCCTGGGCGGCGGCAGCAGCTAGAGGAGCATTAGTGTCGGACAATATCCTCACGGCTGTTTGAGCAGAGAGAAGACATTTAACCCTGAGGTGGCGCGGTGTCACGCGATGCATTAAGGCACCAATAGTGAGGTGTGTGCACTTTGGTTTAGTGCTGAATCTGTGCTTAGACTGTGGTTCAGTCCATTCCTAATGTAAGAGCTGCTACTCACAAGAAAACCTCCGCAAGTCCATGGAGACTACACGGAAGAAGCTAACGGAAGTGGTGCTAATTAGTTAGCATGTTAGCTCTTTCTGTTCCATCTTCTCAAAGTCGATGCTTTTAGAAATGAGCTTGTGGCTAGGTGTCTGAAATCTGAGGTCTGCGCTGAAGAGATGTTTACGTTTTGTTCTACGACATAAAATAAATCAGTAAATCGTCTTAAGTGTGTGATGTTAGTGTGTAAATGAGACGACTAAACGACAACGCGCATACCATTAGCCACATTTAGCTTCGCTGTGGTGACATGAACCAATGTGACCGTGAAGTAGTTTATTTGTACACTAAATGTTTAACTCTGGCGATTGCATTCATACCACTTTTCTACTTATTGAAGCATAAATCAAATCACCAGAAGTAAGAGCTAATGTTAGGCTTTGAACACACCACCTCTGAGCAAAAGGCGGCTAATGCTAGCTTAACGGTTTACGCTTCAACAATGATATACGTGATTTTAATATCCAGAGATTCCCCCGTTGATGAAAATGTGGAAGTATATTAAATGTGTGTTAGCCACGTATCTTCATTTCTGCAATGCCAACTTCTGCCAAAAGAAATACATCATCTCTGCAGCACTCTATGCGCAGTTGGCAGTGAAAATCCTCTTGCTTTAAGCTGACACAGCAAAACCAACAGGTACCTGTCAACATAAGGAGGGGTGTGGCGCAGTGGATAGAGCGGATCAAGGGGGCATATGTTCAAACCCCACAGCATGTCATTGTCTCCCTGAGACCCTTCACCCCTGTGCCCACAGTATTGAGTATGTAAGTCGCTTTGGATGAAAGTATCTGACAAGTAATGTAACATGTTATGAGAGGCAGCTGTACAACGCTGTCCCTTTCTCACACACACACACACACACTGAACCCTGAGGGGGAGGCACTTGGGTGTGGAACTTGTACATTCCTTGAAGGCCTGTCGTACAGGCTAACCAAGCAGTGCTGTTGAGATAATATGGGAGGTGTAGATATAGGCAGCCTAAGCACTCACACTTGCAAACCACTCAGTGACATAAGGATTGACTCCTTTCCTCGCAGGCTCAAAGCTAAGCAGGTGGGTTAAAGGGATGATGCAACACCTCTGGACCTCTGAAGACACACTGAGAGAATCAGCGAGAGGGGGGACAAAACGCGCTGAATGTGTGTCATCAGCAAATCAGGAACGTTTGCAAAGTCACCACAACAACAGGCTATAAGCAAGCTGCACAAGGACGTAGATACACATCTTGTAACAACAAACATTTAACACAACATATATGTTAATGTTTAACCTGTCCCAATTCAAAGAAAGAATCATTACTAGCTTGAAACGGGACATCATTGTTTAATTGAGTGCAGACATCCCTCTGGTTGGCTGCAGGTGCAGGGATCGCTTACCTGCCTACAATGAGGAAGTTATATCCACAGTAAAATACAGAGAAGGACCCTGGTCCCAAACGTGTGTCAAGTGAAGTGAAGTGAGGCACAACGAGCAAACCGCAACTCTTATCCGAACGTTAAAGTCCAGCATGGAGAGTTGTCACCCAAAACAGTGGACTGTACCAAGCGGGTTTACGTATGCAACGAGCCTGGTGGTGTTTCACCTTTAAAGGGCATTCCCACATGGAACCAACACCCCTTTACACCCGGCTATTTACTACCATCACGCTCCATTCCTTTCAAGAGCACTAATCTGTTAACCCTACAACGGCAGGGGGGAGGAGAGGAAGAGTAAAAAGACAACCTCTACTACACGATGTTAAAGCAGGTATCTGTTTTAAATGTTGCGAAAGCACATGTGCACACGCATGAAGAGGGTCTGTCACCAAAAGACTGTGGTAGCTGTGTGTTCTTCAACAGCAGCTCTGTGTATCTGTTGTGCTAAAAGAAAGGGGGGTACAAAAGTACTCATGGCAACAACTGCTGTGTGTGTGTGTGTGTGTGTGTGTGTGTGTGTGTGTGTGTGTGTGTGTGTGTGTGTGTGTGTGTGTGTGTGTGTGTGTGTGTGTGTGTGTGTGTGTATGTGTGTGTGTGTGTGTTGAAACAACTGTGCCTTGGCACCTGTCTCCCGCAATCCGCAGACAGATGAAATGTAAACTGCACGGACAGCTTGGATGACGACGTGGAATCGCTCGGCAAAACCTCGGCCCCGTCACCCCTCTGTGTGCACTTGACGTGACACGACACACGCACAGACATGTGGAACATAACATGACACATGTGCGCAGTCGAGCAGTACGGGATGTACATGCGTGTCGACGCAGGGGAGGAGTTTGCCATCTGGTGTCTGAATGCACCTCCATCAGATCAAAGCCAGCGAGGCCCCCTGAAGGCCCAGAGGAACCCAGAGGAGAACATGCTAGAACAGAGACGAAGAACCTCAGGCGGTGTCTTACAGACACACCCACTGTATGATAAGAGAAGCCTGGCACATTTTAACTGTACGTCATAAATCAAAATTCAACTTTTTAGAACGGCTTTTAATCTGTAATTATTGTAGTGTTTTATATATTTTAAGTGTTTTTACGAACGCTAGCAAGTCTCTTTGAGTACAATGAAAAGCACTGTACGTTGTTGGTGCAGGGATGATGTATTTAGGCTAACCTGGGTGCTAGCATCGCTATGGTTCCCTCGACAGAAAACTAATTGGCTTTCTCCATTGGATTTTGCAGAAATAATAAAATCTGTGGTAAACACATTTTATGATACTTTAAATATAAACGTAAATGCAATCTCCAGTCGTAAAAAGTTAAGCTATTAAGGAACAACATCACGGTCACATCCGCTACGCTAAAGGCGGCTAACGCTCAGCGTGATGACCAGTGTGCGGCATACGGGGGGGAGCTCAACCCCCCTGATTAACACCTGAGCCCCCCTGAAAGTCTCAACAGCTACATTTGAGGGGGGTCTGAAATTATAATATTCATTTGTCACTTGCAATGGTCACTAAAATGTTTTTAAGCTTCCAGTATTCATAATTCAAAAAACATTTATTCACAAATATCTTCTATTTTGCAAAAGCATTTCCTCGCACGGAATCGAAAACAGACGGCTCTTTAACGGTCCCGTATACGTTCATTCATATGAACGGCAGAATACAGAATTATTTGACGGGACCCCTGAAGACGCCCCGGTTGAGAAACGCTGCTACCGATCGTCTTGGCTTGCGTCCATGGAATATTGTATAGGAGGCCTACTACATATTGAGAAATCTTCGACCAGCATATTGCGCAATAAACGGGAGATGGGGACCCCCCCGATTATTGACGGGTATTTCGCACACCGGTGATGACATTTGGTATTTACTGACGTTAAAAATAATGAAATACGGTGAGCTTGTAATGAACACAGATCTTTAAAAAAATATTGGATTTGAGATAAGTGAACCAGAACTCATCTCCATGATTTAGGACTCATTCCTGCACCGCTCCAAATGGTGCAGTGTTAAGTAACTGCTTTGAGAGAGTGGCATGCATGTTGACAACAGACACCTCTCTCTGACACAAGTGGCCGCATGTTGCTAAAAGACAGAGCAGATCTATATCGAGGAATTATTCAAAACACACGAGTACAAAGGGTTAAAAAAGGAAAAGTGAAAGCTGCAGGGACAAGCCCGCCGTCTCTCTGAAGCTCTGCCAACTATCTGCCCAAAGGCCTCACCTGGGCCAAGTCACAGCAAGCCCCCTTTAAAAAACAGGCCATAATATAATGTACACACCTCCAGTCAAGCCAACGCCACGACATCGTTAACCGCCGCTTGTTTATCTTGCGACACGTGCACGGTTTAAAGAAGCAGGGAACTTACCGGTAGCATTGCTTGGTAGTACAGCCCCATCATGGTCTGATCTAGAGGAACAACTGCTGCCCAGCTCTCCCCTTCCCTCTCGTTTTCTCCTCCTCCTCCTCTCCCCCGCTCTAAGACCATGAGCCGACGATGGCTTCAGTCCACGTCTGTCTCACACATTCAAATTCTCCCTCGTTTCCACTCCCCTCTTCCTCCCTTTCGGTGTCCCTTCTTGCACTCCTCGTCCTCGTCACTTGTTATTTTGTTCCTCTGATCTCCCTCGGGCCTTTTCCGTCTTCCTTCCTCTCTGACAGCTTCTCTTTGCTCTGTCACTCACACACTTCGCCTTGCTGCTGCTTCTTCTTCTTCTTCTTGTTCCCGCCCACCTATTTAAAAAAAACGTTCCCTCCCTCGCTCACTCGCTCAGTCCCTCCTTGTCATCCATCCCCTAAATCAGAAAGATGTTGTTTCCTTTCAAACAAGAGAGAAAAAGGAAGCAAGTAGAATCTTCAATCAACGAACACAGGAACAAGTCTCTGCTTTACAGATATCACCCGTCCCTAAAATCAGAAAGATGTCTTGAAAAACCCCTCGAGAGAAAGAGAAAAAGGAACCAGGAAGGAAGGGGAATTGTCTATCCACGAGTGCATGAACAAGTCCCTACATCACCCATCCCTGAATCAGAAAGACGTCTTCAGAGTCCCCGCCAGAGAGAAAGGAATACAGGAAGCTTCTATCCACAGGAACAAGAAGGCGACCCCCACTGCATTGCAGCGTTTTTTTGATGATTTATTTATTGCAGCTCCAAAAAAGCAGCAGTAGGTAGGTAGGCCAGTCTGTAGCCAAGCTAGGTAGCTGCGTGGGTAGCCTGCTAGATCTCCCTGCTGCACACCACAAAGATAGAAGAAGTCGCAAGGATACTAAACCTCAACATGCACATGAATTTCGCTGCATTGCGCCCTTTTTTTTTTTTTTCAAACTGGCTCAGTTCCTCGCTTCTTCCCTCCACTGGTATTCTTATAGGAGGCGCTTAATTGGCTGAGATGAGAGTGCAGTTCCTTGCGCCGCATTTTCATATGGGGGAGGGACTGAACTCTGCATGGGGGGGAGGAAGGAAGGAAGGAAGGAAAAAAGCATGATGCCAAGCTTTCAGACATCTGCTGAGGCTGGCGAGAACTGATTCCAGAGGGATGGTAGGGCAAGTGATTGGAGAGGGAGGGGGAGGGGGTGCAATAGAAAAGGAGCAATATGCTGGGACGGTGGATGCTAGCGAGAGATAACGGGATAAAGGGCCGGGTGAAAGAAGAGAGGCAGGGATGACCGGATTAGGGGCTGTAAGTGAGGAGGATGAGAGGATGAATAGGGGATGATCTGAGGATTAAACACACACACTGTGATAAACACACACATAATGTACACAGAGATGTGATCGTATTCAAGCGGCTGCTGCTGCCACACACCCCCCCCCCCCCCACACACACACACACCTTGTTATAAAGGAGTAATCCATAAGACTTTCAGGAGGGTTGCAGTTCGCTATGTGAGAGTAATGACCGGAAGTAAGCAGCGCTGCAACGATTAGCGTCCGAATTCAACTTTAACTGAGCGATTTAGCATTAATGTCTTTGCGGTGACTCAAACTCACTGCATGCATTGTGATATACTCGTTTTTACATTTATATTATTGTTGAGTTTGTATAGTGTGCACATTTTTACTTTACCTAATATGTTTAAATAGAAATATCTATTTAAACATATTAGGTAAAGTAAAAATATTATTAGTATCTAAATTTAATTTATATCATTTTGTACGCTAACTTTATTGTTTATTTAAAGAGGACCCATCATGCTATCATGGAAACATATACTGTAGGGCCATACCTATACAAAACATGTCTGAGAAGTTTTTTTTTCAAAATACCAAACAGATCCCCCGTTGTAGCCATGCCTCGTACTGATCACACCCCTCTGTTCCAGCCTCGTTAGAGAAACGCGGATCTAGGGTCCTTAGCTTAAAAATAAATAAAGAGGAGGCGGAGCTAATGCCTGATCAGAATTCTACCGGAGATAAAGTTAAATTCTGCTGTGATAAAACGCCATCCTGTTCTAAACCACATCAAGGATTATTTCTGAAACAGTATGGAGCTCAAATGCTTTTTCTCTTGCAGGTTTATCACAAGGTGAGTTCCTTTTTTCATTTCCTGCTTTTTAAACGCATGTGCTCTCCAGTACAGGTTAGCTCTGAGTGTTAGCGAGGCTTGCTAATGTAAACAAAGACGAGATTACGTCCAGAACACGTCAGGCATTGTTTCTGATAGCAACTCTCTGTGGGTCCACCATCCGAAATTATGTCCAGCACATCTGTATCCGCTCGTTGTACCCCCGTTTTTAGAGATTTGGGTACGGGGGAAAAGAGAAAGGGTTTTATTTTCCGACACTGCGTGAGTTCCCCGACACACCGGGGACACATAGCTATGTATAGAAGACATCAAAAAGTGCATTTTGCATGATAGGTCCCCTTTAAGTGTGAAGCTTCTAGGTTTGTTTGTTGTTGACACGGATCATTTGTGTGACCTAAACAACACACACACACACACACACACACACACACACACACACACACACACACACCTCTCCAAAGTGTGCCGCAGCAGGGACCCCAATGCGCCTGTCACCACTTAACACACACATATTGACACAGGCAGACCTACAGGCAGCTCAAACATGCGCACGTAACACCAGGCGGGCATTACCAAGACAAATGTGCTGCAGCCAGGCTGGGCTAGCCCCTGATTTGCATGAACACCAGCAGCCGGGAGACTCCCCGTGTGTGAGCTCAGAGCAGAATACATTATCAGGGGCGACTTTGTAACCATTTATTAAACGAATGCTGCAGCGTTTGAATTGACCAGAAGAGTTAAGATGTACTGCACGCGTCCTCTGACCAGGTTTCTGTCTTACAGGTGAAACTGAACCTGATTGATATGTTCCATGTCCTCTTGGACTTAAAATCACACTGTACATTTATATATTCAATTCAATATTCCATCCCTCCCTGGGGCCTTGGACATGGTATTGACACCATGTGCAGAAACTGCCATGTTTGGAGTACTACCTGTTCACCGAATGTTGAAGAGGAAAACTAAAGCCTTTGCATCTATCTTAGCACGTAGAAGAATACTCCTAGAATGGAAATATTCTATACCACCTGAAGCAGGGGGGTCAAACCCAATTTCATCGCGGGCCACATCAGCATTATGGTTGCACTCAAAGGGCCGGTTGTAACTTTCAGAATATATAAAAAAGACATAAATATTGAATATAAATAAAATAATGTGTTATATTACATAGTTGCCTCTGCATTGGATTATTATGGGATAGGGTAATAACTTCATAATTAACTACGTCTGAAAGCAGAAATAATTGCAAGTCTCTTCAGTGAGAATGTCACAATATGATTTTAAAAGAAAAGCCACATTCTGGAAAAACAAAACAAAAAAAGTAACATTTTGAAAACAAAATCTATTTATGAGAAAAAAAGGCATATTTTGACAAAAGTCAAATTTGAGATGCATTGTGGGACATGTAGTTTATGGGCAACGTGCTTCTGTAAAGTAGCATGTAAACATATTATATTCTTTGCAAGCTCTTGTGGGGCCACAGAAAATGAAGTCGCGGGCCGGATTTGGCCCCCGGGCCTTGAGTTTGACACCCCTGACCTAAAGCATCTCTATGGCTTAAAGATTTAATGTTGTACCTGAACTTGGAGAAGATTAAATATAACCTGAGGGGCTCCTCAAAACTATTTGAATCTGTCTGGGGCTCTATGACAGCCTACATAGCTGAACTTAAGTTATTGTTGTTATATTAATTTGTATTTATTTATCTATTCTGTCTTTGTATACATGTATGTATGTAGGTACGTGTATGTATGTGCATGTGTGTGGGTATGTACACACACCTATGTGTATATGTGGGTATACATATGTGAGTATATGGGTAAGTATTACTGTTACTATTCTTTATTCCCTTATCTATACATTTTCCTTTAATATTATCTTCTACATTACTTTACTTGTACCTATACATGTATCTATTGTTATTTAATTTACTAGCTAGGGGGGGGGGAAAGGGGATAAATAAATAAAAATATTGACTGCCTGAAAAAAAAAAAATAGTCCATCCCTCACATACTTATGGATATATAATAACTTCTACTATATTTTGTTTTTGTTATTGTTAATTTGTAAATTGAACATGTATATTTTCTACTTTTTCATTTGTATTGTACACGGCCGTGTCTTTTACGCTGCTGCAACACAAACGATTCCCAGATTGGGATCAACACAGTACTTCTTATCTTATCTTATATATGTTGCTCAGTTGGAGGAGCCTGTGACTTAAGATGTGCATTGTCATGTCTACACTGTAGCTGACAATAAAGCTTTGAATCTTGAAAACAGGCAGGAGTAAAAGTCGTGTTTGATGTCAAGGTCTCAAGGCTTGTATCGTCATGTGTGCATTAGCTACAGTGCAGTTATGACGCATGTGAGGTCACAGGCTGCTCCGACAGGGCGACACAATAACACGGATAATAGTGCAGGGGACATACTTTCAAACAGGTATAACAGAATAGTCTATATACTCTATATACAGCGATTGGAATACAGATATATCCAAGTTGCAAACAGGTGAACGTTATGGATGTTCTTGCAGGTGTGCAAGTGTCTGAAAGAGGACGTCATCAAAGAAACATGAGGGGTTGTAAGAATCTCCCTTGTTGTGATTTAGGGGGAACAGACCAACACTCCCCTCCTGTGGCACTACCAGAGAGCTACACACACTCGGATACACACACACACTCTCTCAGATACACACACACACACACACACACACACACACACACACACACACACACACACACACACACACACACACACACACACACACACACACACACACACACACACACACACACACACACACACACACACACACACACACACACACACCACACACACACACACACACACACACACACACACACACACACACACACACACACACACACACACACACACACACACACACACACACACACACACACAGAGCTCTGCTGCTGCTCGGAGGTAGATAAGGCAAGAGTCAGCTGCACATACGGCGCTCATTACTCACGGCAATATGCAGGCAGAGAGAGAGGGGGGGGTAGAGAGTGTATTGTGCAAACAGAGAGAGAGAGAGAGGGGGGGGGGGGGGGGGTAGAGAGTGTATTGTGCAAACGGAGAGTGTGCAGGGCTTAAAGAAGGTGTCTTCCTCAGGGTCAGGCGTTTGATGGAAAAGCTCAATCGCTAGCAGTTCTCCTTTCATCAAGTCTTCCAACTGATATCTTTTAGTCGCTACCAGAAGGGTGAAGCAGAAAGGAAAATAATGACGTCGTGTAACTTTCTATTTTAGAAATAGATGGAAGACAGATGGTTTCTAAAAGTATCCATGTTTTACATTTGGACAGAAAATGTCACTGGAATTTTAATTCTTCGTTTATTCCCCCGGCTTAGAATCACAATATTTCACATGATATTATTTTTATCCTCGGGGAATTTGTTTTCAAATGCTCCATTTAAGAATTAAATGAATAAAATATTACAAATAGAATTATAATATCTGTAAATATAATAATTTTGAATAATAATGTGTAAATTAATAAATCCAAATGGACGAAGTAAAAGTAAAAACGTGGACATTTAGAGTGATTCCCCCACAAAGAAAAATAAATACAAATATGTATAAAAAAGTAAGTAAATAATAGTTATATTTTTTAATGTGTATATTAGAGGTTTCTATGGCGGTTCTGAAGCGACTCGAGGCTTCCGTTTGATTTTTAATTTTTCGCGACAGAGGGTTTAGCGAGCCGTCACTAATCTCTTACCTGACTGTGAGGTGGGTATCCATGGTAACCGGGGTTTAGCGGCTCGTCGTTCTGCAAGAGGAGAAGAAGAGAGTGGTGTGAGAGGTTTTATAAAGACGAGTGTATGCTGCAAGAGGCGGCCCAGAAATGTTTACATGTCGGGGGGGAAATGCACTCTCAGACGCAGCTTGATTTGTCCTTATTGTCCTACTAAGCTTTCTAAAGAGGTCAATGAATGAATATATATATATATATATATATACCGGTTTACCTATATACCCTACAATACATTAATTCCTTAAAAAAAAATCTCAAAACTCACTCGAGCTTTCCATGGGACCTTATTTCGGAAAACTTACGTAAATTATGTATTGAAGTCGATTTAAAAGATGATTTTGCAAGTCAGTGTCGTAAAACTGTGAAGTAACACTTTTGTTTGTGTGAAACCGCTCAATGAACTACATCTCCCGTCTCGCACCACACACCCAGACGGCCGTCACGTTGGAACATTTCACTTCTTTCTCTCAGAACGAGGCGGAAAGTATTAAAAGAGGTGAAAATCACTCCAAGTCTGTGCACGTTGAGAGCTGTGCATACACACAAGGGGAGTTAGTCGGTTCCGTGAGAGCCAGCATGCGGGACCGGGACTCTGGGATTTGTAGTCTTTCTAGTTGCGTATTTTTCATAGTCTTATATTTCAACAGTTTTACGACAAACGGTGACTTTTTTGACATGGAAATATTTTTTAAGATCGACAAACATCATATGTGTAATTCGTGGCACAATTCAAACGGGATTGAAAGATACGTTTTCTCTCCGTTGACTTCAATACATAATTTTTCCGAAATAAGGTCCCCTGGTGGTCACCGGAGGGACTTCGGCTCTCTATTCGGAAAAGCGCTATAAAAATCCCATGTATTATTATGATTATAAATATGTATATTTGACCTATTCCTCCAACTTACTTCCATCATTATGTCTAATGCACTTGTTTATGTCCTTTTCTGTCATGTTATAATTACAGGGTGTTGCATTGTTGACCGATTGTTAAGGCAAACTCTCTTAATCTATTGCGCATATGACAATAAAATCCTTTGAATAATAAACTTTAAATGACGCTTAGTTACACAATAAAGTCTAAAACGGGAGCAAAAGTCACTCCCCTGAAGGAAAAACACTTCAGAGTAAATTAAATTAACCGTAGTCTGTGTGGACGCCGTGACTGCTGAACCACTACAAGAGTTTTAATATCCAGACCTAGTAACCAATCAGAATCCACTACAGAGGGCGACCCCCCGCCACATCTCATCGACCCTGCCCCAGAAACCAGTGTTGTGGTTAATTGCTCTGTAATTACTTTTAATTAGATTATTTCTGTCTTTCTCTCTTCTCTCTTTCAACTATTATTTTCTCTCCTCGGTGTCATTGCTGCCCCGGCAAGAGGGGCGGCCATTGTTTGGAGTTAAGTGAAGGGGAAAGACAAAAAGGAAGGGGGGAGGAAGAGGAGGGGAACAATGGAGGAAAGTTAACGAAACTATGATATTTTGACAGCAGGGAAAGAGAGGGCGAGAGAGAGAGAGGGCGAGAGAGAGAGAGAGAGAGAGAGAGAGAGAGAGAGAGAGAGAGAGAGAGAGAGAGAGAGAGGGCGAGAGAGAGAGATCAGAGAAATACAGATTAGGAACCGTTTACATGACAAACCTTTACTTTTTTTAAGTCCTAAAAGCAAAGAGAACAGCGAGGGACAGAAGGACAACACTTTTGGAAGGAAGACACAAAGAAAAGGGCCAAAGAAGTAAAGAAGAGAGAAGCTAACTTGGCTAACAGCTAATGACAGAAGTTGAGAAGTGTGAAGGCTACAAGAAGCTAAACTCGTGACACAAAAGGCTTCAGACAAATAATTAAAGACACCGAACTCCAACAAACGCTTCCTGCCAATCTAAATAACCCGTAGAATAATAAAGTCAACGATTTGATATCCACCAGAAGTTTTAATATGATCTCAAATGTCCTAAACATAGCCCTGTGCTAGCTTAAAGTAGCCATAGAGGGGCGCAACATGACGTCACTTCCTGGTGAAATAGCGGCCTCGCCCACTTTCCAGTGAACACAAGGCATTCTGATGCTAACATCACTAATGAGAGGCTGTCTGCAGGAATCCTGAAGTCAGATGTAAGACCTTTAAAGACCCTTTAAAGACCCTATCCATACATTTTAAGACCTCATCGCCACTTGGAGTTCTAACCGGTTACCTTGGCGACACACTTTACCTCACATTGACTATATACAGTATTGATTGTCTTATCTTCCAACCATTTGGACGCAGACTTGCATTTCCCCATAACGATGTTGCTTAGCAACTGGCGTAAACGGACCTTCGCGTGCTATCAAGCAGTGAGCGTGCGACGTCCTGCTCAGACGACGTCAAACCCAACGGGATGCCATCAATAAACTACACAGAATCTCACTACACACCTACGCCATGACTACATTCAGGCAGACTGTAGAACACAACCTCTCTGGACCATTTATATACTTACTGAAAACAAGCTGCAAAATGTAATACCTTGGAAAATGCCCTTTAATACTTTTTAATAGCCTTCATTTTCGCTAAATTGATTTATCAGCTTTTAATACTCTCTAAGACCCCGCGGACCCCCTGTATTAAACATTAATGATGCTAATAACACTGATAAAGTCAATCGTCAAATTAAACAGCTGTAATGTTAGAAGTCAAAGAGGTGAATACTGCATTGACATTTACAAAACACTGAAGAGCCACTCGATCACCGGCAGACGCTGTTGATTTAAATTCAATCCATAAATTGACGCCCATCATCGATCTCCAATGGCATTGTTTAATTGTCCGACCATCTTAATTGGCTCCTTGTAGAAAGCCAATAAGACCGCATTATTATTTATATTTTTACGAGATTGGCGAAAACGTCTCAATCTGTGTTTACCGCCCTATACATGAGAGTGACTGCTTTCAGCTAAAAAGGGGGCCATGAGGGAGAGGTGAAGTACCCGGATGACTGCTCCCATCTATAGGGAGCAGCAGAGAGCCGTTAGAGGGCCATCATGACTCCTCAAAATGCAACGGGACAATTCAGTTCCCTTTGTCCTAAACGATCGAGCAGAAGACACAAGTGCAGAGGCGAGAAAAGCGAGTAAACACAAACAAAACGTCTCTGTCGGCAGATATAAGCCACGCTGTGAGTGGATACACATTCAAACATATTTATTTGACTTAAAACCATTCAGTTTCATATTCTGTCACATACGTATGTATATATAATACCTTGCTTTATAATGTTATTGTTCATTTGTAAATTAAACCTGTATATTTTCGACTTTCTTGTTTATTTCTTGTGTTTTAAATGTGTATTGTACAATGCCATGTCTGTTTACGCTGCTGCAACACTTCCCAAATGGGGATCAATAAAGTACTAACTTGTCTAATTCCTGCACGTTCACTGTATCTGCATATTGAAGTATGAATGCTTGTTTGTATGTTGTCTTCTCCTGAATGTTGTACGTCTCTCGATTGTGTTTTTGATGGCACCGTAAAACAAAATAGCTCCACTCATCTCATTGCACCTGCACAATGACAAGAAAGGATTCTCCTGTATCCAGAAGAAGGCCTGGTTACAGCTGACAGAGAGGTGACACCGTAGTGTAGCCTTCTGGCGTTCCTCTCAGAAAACATGACCGCCTGGTGAGACTCATGCTTTCTCCCCTCCAGCCTCACAAGGGAAACAGGGGGGAGGGAGTAAAAGAGAAAGATGCATGTGTGTTTTTGGGGGATGGGGTGGCAGTCCCTTCAAGCTGCTTATATTTTCATACAAGCGGAAAAAGATGTCTTAAATCTGCCGGATTCAGCAAACAGCTTGAGAGTGGGCCGCCGTAATGAGAGCATGTGGCTTCTAAAGAGCGTCAACAGAGTTAACCTCTCGACCCTGGCCCTCTGGAGCTAAACCCCCGCGGAAATCACTTCCTGATCGCCAGCCGACGGAGGGTGAGGGTCCGAGACGGAGGGTCACCCTGACACACTGTTTGCAGACTAATAGAAATCAAAGCGGGGCTAGATTTAGCAACACAACGTCTTTGTTGCCTCATCAACAAAACCAAGACCCCGCTGAATCACACTCTTCGTCCTCAGACACTAAATTGTGTCTAAAGA
This sequence comes from Pseudochaenichthys georgianus, assembly GCF_902827115.2. Classification (NCBI taxonomy): domain Eukaryota; kingdom Metazoa; phylum Chordata; class Actinopteri; order Perciformes; family Channichthyidae; genus Pseudochaenichthys; species Pseudochaenichthys georgianus. Next base: position 33,113,997 of record NC_047510.2, on the reverse strand, counting down.
GGTCGTTTTCTGCTAATTTCCAGGTTCATATCAGTTTAGAGTCTCTACTGCGTCATGTCTCCATGCTTTCATGTTCAAAAAGCGCTTTCTTTTTTCATCCTTCTTTGCGCTGTTGTGATTGGTCAAAAAGTTGTCCCGACCCTTAAGGGGCCGACACACCAAACTGACACCGAAGGACACGTCCCGACGGAACACGACTGTTGCGTCGCCTCGCGTCTCTGCGTCTTGGCCATGTGTCGCACTGGAACACACCGCAAAGGCTTCAGCCGACGGCCAAGAAGCACGTACGAACTGCGCATGCGTGAGTGGCAATAACTCTCCTTACCAGCAGGCGGCGGTAGTGTGTATTCGTCATTCAAAAGAGGCAACCGGAAGACAGACTGCGTGATAACCGAGAGAAGAAGAGACTGCGTGATATAAACAAACAACAAATAGCGTGTGCGTTCCATGTTCACTCTACAGCGAGAAGCTCACGGGGCTTTCCCGAACCTGAGTCGAGAGCTGGAGTTCAATGAAGTCTCACATTTGCCTTCTTAATAGTTTGTTTGGGTCCCTCTCGCTTCTCATGCACTGATTCGCTAGCTGAACAGCCAATCAGAGTGATTTCTTTGGCCGACGGCCTTCAGCCGACAGCGGAGGAAGCTGTCGGCACGGCCGAAAAGACATGACGGGGCGGGACACACCAATCTGAGTAGGGCGACAGGACGCTCATCGACAGCCCGACATCTATTGATTTTTTTTTAACATTGACGGAAACATCTGAAAGCAGTCCGCCATTTTGACGGATTAGAACAAACTCGGAACAGCGCCAACCTTTCCCCGCAGCGAGGCTCCGGTGTTATGCATGCCAAAAAGGAAATGATACCGTTTCCAAACCCAACTTTGCCACAAATCATTGTAATGTCTGTGAGTTTTGGCTTTACCTCCCGCGAGGTGCAGTGGGCATGCATAACACGGCGCTCACGACCGTGCGTGTGCCCCCCCCGGTTGACAGTTCTCTCTCTCCCCCCCCCCCCCCCCACGTACAATGTGTTGGAGCGCTAGCCAATAGAAGCGCGAGTGTTACATAGTGATGTCAAAGTAAACAAAGGAGTCCAATGGAGGCGTTTCAGGCAGAGGGGGAGTTGGTGGGTTCGATCCTTTGCAGACTGTAATAATGAGCCTTTGAAAAATAAATGCAATGTTATATGCAGCTGTTTGGGGGCAGCGCTACTTTACACCGTTATGCACTCACGCCAATTCCTTTTTTGTGTAAACCAATTGGCAAAGAAACCTGATTCCAAAAGACTTGGACGTGTGTTTCCTTATAGCAAAAACAGATGTGAGGATGACGTGCGGACGAATGAGGGAGTGTCTAGACGGAAAGAACGAGGTTAAAACAATGTAAAAAATAAGTACAAATGGTAAAGTTATTTCCTTTTGATGCAATACGTTCGGACTCCATGTGTGTATTTGCGTCCAGACCCTTCAGGGCCGTCCTCTTTTTTACCCTCGTCTGAAAACAGCCCTTTCTTTGTCTCCACTCTCCACTTCCTGTTTCATCTGGAACCAATTTCCCCCCTCGTGCCTCGTCCCCAGGAGGAACACTCTCCTTGGTGCGCCCAATTACAGGAGGAGGGGGGGGGGGGGTGTACAGGCTTATATTCAGCGAAGTACCTATTTTATGTCGAAAAAAGTAGCATGTTGGGAGTTTCCGACGCTCGCTGCATTTCAATAGGATTTAAAGCACCAAAATGTAGAGTTTTGACATCAAGGCCAACAAATCAGTTGTGAAAGTGTGTCTAAATGTACAAATATGAATGTTTATCTACCACATTTCAGTGCTTTACACGATAGGAAATGAACCATAAAAGGTAGCGCTATTGCAATCTAAAACGGCAAAAAGGTTTAAGCCTTAAAGACTCAGGGTTGGAGCAGACGTCAGATGTTCTGGACGAGCGGCTACTTTCACGACAAAGTACGTACTATAGCAGGTGATTAAAGTGTTTCAAATAAGCGTTGCTGTCGCATTTGAAGTCAGAGTAAAGGCGCTGCGTTTACTGCAAAAACTGGGAGGGAAACTGTAAAAACAAAAACCCAAAATTATACCCAGACGGTGAAATGATAGAGCGGTTCTACAGTGGATAAAGTGGAGGGAAAGAAAGGGAGAAAGAGGAGGGGGTTACGTCGAAGAAGTGGAGGAGGAGGAGGGTAAGCAACATCTGGAATCAATCTGTCAGTAAGTAGAGAAGAAGGAGGGAGAGGGAGGAGGAGGAGGAAGGGTGGATGGATGGGGGAAGGACAAGAAGAGAAAGAAAATTATAAAAAAATGAAAGCAAAGACAGACGAGGCGGTGGGGAGGAATGTGGGGAACAGGACGACCAAAGCCAAGAAAAAGGCAGCGAAATAAAAAAGCAAACTGAGACAATGAGTCATAAGCGAGGAATGCCATGTGATTTATATTTTCTTAACGGGGTGGGGGAGGGGATCGGGGGTCTGAACTTGATACCTAGTTTTCAGAGACTTGTGTTTACCCAAACTAAAAGCACACATTCCCCGACCCCATGGCACTGCTTTTTAAAGTAACGTACATGCCTTGAAACGTGTACAAAAGGCACCCATGTCTGCCTGCCATGGGTCTACTTTTTTGTAATGAAAACCGAACATGGCACGCAGCGCTAAGCCCGTCCGCTTTTAAAGGCTCGGTTTTCCTGCAAGTTTCCATTAAGTTAATTCCATATAGTTTGGGAGCCTTTGAAGGCGCCGGCGGGCTGACGGCGAGGGTTTCAGACGGAGCGGGTGAAAGCACAGAAAAGCAGTCACACACACACATACATAAACACACACACACTGTACATGTCACAGACTTGGCGGAGGGTAAAAAAACTGAAAGGGCGTCGCTCTTGTTTATTTTCTCTCTCTCTCTGTGTGTGTGTGTGTGTGTGTGTGTGTGTGTGTGTGTGTGTGTGTGTGTGTGTGTGTGTGTGTGTGTGTGTGTGTGTGTGTGTGGGTGTGTGTGTGTGTGGGGGTGTGTGTGTGTGTGTGTGGTGTGTGTGTGTGTGTGTGTGTGTGTGTGTGTGTGTGTGTGTGTGTGTGTGTGTGTGTGTGTGTGTGTGTGTGTGTGTGTGTGTGTGTGTGTGTGTGTGTGTGTGTGTGTGTGTGTGTGTGTGTGTGTGTGTGTGTGTGTGTGTGTGTGTGTGTGTGTGTGTGTGTGTGTGTGTGTGTGTGTGTGTGTGTGTGTGTGTGTGTGTGTGTGTGTGTGTGTGTGTGTGTGTGTGTGTGTGTGTGTGTGTGTGTGTGTGTGTGTGTGTGTGTGTGTGTGTGTGTGTGACTAACTTGCTATTTTAGGAGAAGGGAAGAAAGTTGCCGGAGCAAACGGGTAAGAGACAGAGAGGGGAAAAAGAGGCAGCAGCCAAATGAAGGCCAAATGACATGAGGTCAACAGATGGTGAGGGGAAGGGGGAGAAAGGGGGAGGAAGAGGGGGGGAGCTGGGTAATTAAGGGGGCTGCTGCAGGCATCCAGTGGACCCTAACAGCCTGAGGAGGGGGACTGGGGGCTAGTATATCATGAATCCTATCACCAAATGGAGGAAAGGGAACACCTGCTGCCACCCAGCGCCAAAAAGACCCAAATCCTGCAAAAGCATCACGGTCCGTCCACACGGCAGCTTTTCAAACATCTTGGAGCTGGGCGTGTCTGAAAGCTTGGGGATTTTTTGAGAGCAACGCGACCAACAACCAATCACATGAATCTCCCGCCGCCGACATACAAAGCAAAAAACCCCGGGGGTTTTATGTGAGCAATATATATATAGATATAAACGTAATATGGGGGCTCGTGCCAAACTGATTTGAGCAGGAATTTGGTGGTGGCCGCTGAGCTTAGTCCACACTTTGAATTATGGTTGGCAGTGTCGTGTGTGTGTGGCCCATGTTTTATACCCCCTTGGTAAATAATTCTCCAATAAGGAGCGTTTTCATCCAGCTATCGCAGCTGGACCATTTTCTATGGTTCCTTCCTTCGCCTGGTCGACATACCGTCTATGCTGGTCGGGTAGAAGACCCTGTCAGGCTCCCCCTAGGCCGGCGTATGTCAGCTAGTTATTTATATAGGGGGGCTGATCCTGTCTGTGCAGTATGTGTTCTTGTCTGTCATGACTTTATATTTCCTTTGTTCAACCATGGTGGTAATTATTAATTAAATTATTTTTTGATTACTTCGGCTACCGTCTCCTTTATTATGTTGCCTTGACTGCACATTGAGCCTGCTAACAGTCAATGGTAACGTAATACCATAACGTATAGATATTTTCCCCAAACAGGCAAAAACCTACCAGTTCCACCCACTGCCTCTGCCACCTCCCTCCATGCCCGGTTCCTCCGGTTTGTATCCCGGTAATAGTTCTGGTCGTAAAGAACCGGGTGATTTGCTACCGTAATTTCTCGTTTGGAATATGAGGAAATGAACTGCGGTCTAGCTCTCCCTGCTTACACGCGGTTTGATTGGCTAGCGCTTCTACTGTCAGATTTGCATAAATGTGTTTGATTGGCTGGCGCTTCCAGCTCAGATTCAAAAGTTGAACATTGCTCAACTTTTGAATCCTGGAAATCCTGGAAATCTTCGCTTCGCTCCCCCACAATGCAGTTCGGCGAAAAGCGAGGAAAAGTGACGTCATCCCCATTCAAAGTCAATGGGCAGAGAAGCGTTGGAAGATTCGTCTGAAGCTGCTCTGTGGACGTACCGTTACAGAAGTTATCTTTCAGTCTTATACTGTTAATATTTACATTAATTGTGTGACGGCGCCGTTTCCTGTAGTTATTGAATTGCTCTCTTTGCTGCACTGCTAGTGGACAGTTTTATTATTATTGTGCTGCTGTGTTTATTGGATTTTTGTAACTCTGGCTCAACAATTTCCTTCGGGATGAATACAGTCCTATCTCATCATACAGTACATCACATGATACTTGTTAGACGCTTTTATCCAAAGCGACTTACATACTCAACACTGTGGGCAATCTGGAGTGACGGGTCTCAGGGACACAACGACATGCTGACTGCAGTGGGGTTTGAACCTGTGACCCCCTGGTCCCAACACCTACACACAACCCACTGCGCCACCATCTTATAGTAACGATGGGTTTCTATAACAACTCAACCAATCACTAATTTTTACATTGACTTCTATTTGTTGAGTTTATGTGTTTCTTGTAACAGTATTTATTGATGCTTTGAGTACAAAATAATGTGCGGATTTAACCCGAATCTCTCCAGTACTATTTCTTATAAACAATGCAAATACAAGATTAAGAGTATTTTACAAACAGGTTACACACACAATTAGCTTTGCACTGCCTTCCTTCTTTAACCAACTCTGTTTTCTAGTAATTTGACTGTTTATATTCATATCTAATTAGCATAATAATGAGAAAAAAACACTACAGAAAAAGGAGGGATGGAGATCTAAGAGCTAGAATCAGGCCAAACTACTTTTAACATCCAAACATCTGAGACCCAATCATCCGTCATGTTCACACGGCATTCTTGGCAATCGTTTATTATCAGCAGCTACAAAACTCAGATGACTAAATAAATCACTAAGAGGGGGGGGGGGGGGGGGGGACACAGTGGCCGTTTCTCAATCTCGAGGATTCTGGCTTCCAAGCCAATATTTCAAGGATGCTACGTCATCGAGTGCCGCCGAAGTACTGTTCCAATCTCCAGCATACTTGGAATTCCACCGAGGCTGCGTGCGTCCTTGGTTTGGGGTCGACTTCGCGTCCTTAAAATCCCCACAATGCTTTGCGCACGGACCAATTTCAAAAACCCTCGTGTTGGTAAATATGTTACTTTGTTATCACCAAAAATGTGTTCCGTGAAAGTAAAGCAAGTTCATAATTAGATAGACATCGTGAGGTATTTATTTTCGGTACAGTTGAAACCGTTAGAGAGAGTGGCACACTTGTTAGCCCGTTCCATTCTTCTTCGCTTTCCGAAGCCGTGGCTTGGAAGCATACTCGCTTCGTTTCTGAAGGAAGTGACTTGGAAGTACGCGACTACCAAGCCAGCATCCTCGAGATTGCGAAACGGCCAGAGTGATGGATGTGGAGGTGACACGCTCCCAAAAAGGTATCAAAGCCAAAATGATGAGGTTGGAAATGACAAATGCAACAGAGATGGCGCGATGGAACGACGGAAAGGGAGAGAGAGAAGATTAATTGCAGTTTGCTCTCACGCTGAAGGCTTATTCCACAGAACCATTTTCAGAGCGAAATGTAGCCACCGAATGGGAAAGCTACACCAAGCACTTTACTTGTTGTTGGCATTTATGTCCTTCTCTAAAAGAGTGGGAGTGAGACACCTCTGATGGGATACAAGTTTTTCCAATCGGACGCCAACACAACGCGTGGCCCGAGGGCTTTTCGCTGGGTGGGTTTATCGATGGCTTCTCTCTGACTGCCAATAACAACAGATGACCTGCAGGAGTGTGCAGGACTCTTTACATTCCTCTCTGCTTCGGCTGCATTGTGTTCAGTAATAACATTACTGTTGCAACGAATGGTTCACAGCTTCTTTTATACAGTTGAAATCTACAGCAACGTTCCAATAGAGTGGAGCGGAAATGAGTCAGCCTTTTAGCTGGGTTCCTTCTCAAAGTCAAAGGTTTTTTTATGTGTTTTGGGTTAGATGCCTGAAATGAAGCTGACAGGATTTTTACGGTTTGCTCCACCACATAAAAGTCAGTCAGTAAAAAACCCACTGGTGAGTGTCTGAAGCTTATGTGTGTCTTAAAACGGGAGAATGATAACAAGTGTCCAAATGAGACGACTAAACGCCATTACGATTAACATCAGCCGCCTTTAGCTTCGCGGTGGTGAGTTAAGTCATGTGACCGTGACACAGTTTCTTTATAGAAAGGTGCAGGAATTAGTCCTTAAACTCAGAAATGACTTAGCATTTAGCTATTCCGATTTCCTTTGTCTCAAAGTCACCTTTTTAGGCCCATCACGCCGAACATTAGCCGCCTTTAGCTTAGCGGTGGTGACGTCAAGTCATGTGACGTGCTGTAGTTCATTTATAGCCCAACATTAGCTGCCTTTAGCTTAGCGGTGGTGACGTGAAGTCATGTGACCGTGCTGTAGTTCCTTTATAGCCCAACATTAGCCACATTTAGCTTAGCGGTGGTGACGTGAAGTCATGTGACCGTGCTGTAGTTCCTTTATAGCCCAACATTAGCCACATTTAGCTTAGCGGTGGTGACGTGAAGTCATGTGACCGTGCTGTAGTTCCTTTATAGCCCAACATTAGCCACCTTTAGGTTAGCGGTGGTGACGTGAAGTCATGTGACCGTGCTGTAGTTCCTTTATAGCCCAACATTAGCCACCTTTAGCTTAGCGGTGGTGACGTGAAGTCATGTGACCGTGCTGTAGTTCCTTTATAGCCAAACATTAGCCACCTTTAGCTTAGAGGTGGTGACGTGAAGTCATGTGACCGTGCTGTAGTTCCTTTATAGCCCAACATTAGCCACCTTTAGCTTAGCGGTGGTGACGTGAAGTCATGTGACCGTGCTGTAGTTCCTTTATAGCCCAACATTAGCCGCCTTTAGCTTAGCGGTGGTGACGTGAAGTCATGTGACCGTGCTGTAGTTCCTTTATAGCCAACATTAGCCTCCTTTAGCTTAGCGGTGGTGACGTGAAGTCATGTGACCGTGCTGTAGTTCCTTTATAGCCCAACATTAGCCACCTTTAGCTTAGCGGTGGTGACGTGAAGTCATGTGACCGTGCCGGAGTTCCTTTATAGCCCAACATTAGCCACCTTTAGCTTAGCGGTGGTGACGTGAAGTCATGTGACCGTGCTGTAGTTCCTTTATAGCCCAACATTAGCCACCTTTAGCTTAGCGGTGGTGATGTCAAGTCATGTGACCGTGATGTAGTTCCTTCATAGCCTGACGTTAGCTTTTTACTTCTGGAGATTGCATTTATGCTTCAACAATCAATCATGAGGATATTATCCTTCTGAACAAAACGTGTAAGTACCATAAATGTTTGTTATGCATTAACCCAAAATCCAATGAAAAAATCTAGTGAGCCTTTGTGATGCAAACAAAAACATCACCCCTGCACCACTCTATTAGACATGTATTCTGAACTTTGAAAACAAAGAAACAAACTTGATAAACCCAGGTATATTTCACAACTGAATTTTTCATTATTCATGGTTAGCTGTGACAACACGGCGATCACAGCTGACCCCATGTGAGGAAAACACTGAATTGACATTTCGCTGTGCGTGTGGGAGGAGATGGGAGCACATGTGACAGTTTGGGGGCATCCGTGGGGAGGGAGGGGGAGTAAAGCATGTCAGGAGGGAGGAGGGGGGAGAGGTGACATGATGACCATAAAGGGAGAGCTAACATGGGAGTGTCATGTTAGAGAGCTGCTTTGAGAGAGAGAGAGAGAGAGAGAGAGAGAGAGAGAGAGAGAGGGAGAGAGTGAGAGAGAGAGAGTCAGAGAGAGAGAGAGAGAGAGAGAGAGAGAGAGTGAGAGATGTCAGAGAGAGAGAGAGAGAGGTCAGAGAGAGAGAGAGAGAGAGGTCAGAGAAATACAGATTAGGAACTGTTTACATGCCAAACCTTTACTTTTTTTAAGTCCTAAAAGCAAAGAGAACAGCAAGAGACCGAAGGACAACACTTTTGGAAGGAAGACACAAAGAAAAGGGCCTAAGAAGTAAAGAAGAGAGAAGCTAACTTGGCTAACAGCTAGCAGAGTCTATTTTCTTATTTTCATGAAGGGTGCTTTTTCTGTTTGTCTGTTTACTTACAGCGGTGGGAGAAGATATCTTACTTAAAGTGGACCTGTTATGCTATATTTGAAAAATATACTGTAGGGCCATAGCTATACAAAACATGTCTGTGAAGTTTTTTGCTTAAAATACCAAACAGATCACCCATTGTAGCCATGCCTCATACTGCTCTTTTGCAGCCCTGTTAGAGAAACGCGGATTTTGGGTCTTTAGCTTTATAAAAAAAAAAAAAAAAGAGGAGGCGGAGCTAATGCCTGATCAGAATTCTACCGGAGATAAAGTTAAATTCTGCTGTGATAAAACGCCATCCTGTTCTAAACCACATCAAGGATAATTTCTGAAACAGTATGGAGCTCAAATGCTTTCTCTCTTGCAGGTTTATCACAAGGCGAGTTCCTTTTTTAATTTCCTGCTTTTTAAACACATGTGCTCTCCAGTACAGGTTAGCTCTGAGTGTTAGCGAGGCTAGCTAATGCAAACAAAAACGAGATTACGAAAACACGTCAGGCATTGTTTCTGATAGCAACTCTGTCATATCGGCAGCAAATCTGTATCCGCTCGTTGTTCCCGTTTTTAAAAGATGTGGGTACGGAGGAAAAGAGAGAGGGTTTTATTCCCCGACGCACAGTGATGTAGAAAAGGCATCACAAAGTGCTTTTTGCATGATAGGTCCCCTTTAAGTAAAAGTAGAGACAATATCTGTTTTTTTATTGCACGTATTTCAGATCATTCTATTTCAATGTAAATACTGCTTTATTTTACTATATTTTTTAAAAATAGTTCTGTGTTTTTTTTTTTTACTTTTATGTACGCACCATGACACCAAGTAAAATTCCTCGTACGTGTCAACCTACCTGGTAAAAAACCTGTTTCTGATTCTGATAACAAATAGTACTCTGTTACAAGTAAAAGTGTACTCAAGTATCTGCATCAAAATATACTTAAAAGTACCAAATGTAGAAGTGCTTGTTATGTGCAATGGCCCATTTCAGAGTCATATATATTAAATGACTTGATTTTCATTATTTATGCATGAATGTGTTCACCCCAGCTGTTGAGAAAGAGCTCATTTTGAAACCACTGATGGATATTTTAACCTATATTATATGAGATTGTTGAATTCTATTTTATATTAGTTAATAACCTGAATGGAGATGGTCTATTTCCTTTAAGGGTGCGTTTTAAATGTGTCTGTTTACTTACAGCGGTGGGAGAAGATATCTTACTTAAGTAAAAGTAGAGATAACAAATAGTACTCTGTAACAAGTGAAAGTCATGCATTCAAAATACTTAAGGGCAAAGATATCGGCAGCATCAAAATAAACTTAAAAGTACCAAAAGTGCTTATGATGTCAGAGTCATATATATTAAATGACTTGATTTTGATTATTTATGCATCAATGGTTCATCCCAGCTGTTAAGAGCTAATTTTAATGACTTTAAACGGCTGATGTATATTTTAACCTATATTATATATGTCATTGTTGATTTCTTTTTTATGTTAGCTAATAACCTGAATCTGTAAAGTACTTAAAGCTGTGTGACAATTAATGAAATGGAGTGAAAAGTACAATATAGACTTCCAAAATGTAGTATAGTAGACGTATAAAGTATCAAAAAACAAAAATACCACGGTGCATGACGTCGACTTTAAGCACAGTACTTCATTACATGTCCCCAGTGTTATTCCTCTGTGCACAATAAAGCATGTTGACTGTAACTGAACACCGTGTCCACAGGAAGAACACAGAACACACGAGCTGAGCAATCTGTGTGTGAGGAATTGTTAGCTTATCGTTGCCGTTGGTTCAAAAGTCAAGGGTGAGTCCTCCGCTCAAAGTGTAACAGCGAGAGCTAGCTAGTATCGTGTGCGAACCTCTGTAGTAAATATTAACGCAGGGGTGTTAAACTCAAGGCCAGGGGGCCAAATCCGGCCCGCGACTTCTTTTTATGTGGCCCGCAAGAGCTTGCAAAGAATATATTACGTTTATTATACTGTTACATGCCGATTTACAGAAGCACGTTGCCCATAAACTACATGTCCCACAATGCATCTCGTTTTGTGCCATGTGCACTGAAGAGACTTGCAGTTATTTGCCCTGGACTTCTGCTTTCAGACGTAGTTCATTACCAAGTTATTATCCTATCTGATAATAATCCAATTCAGAGGCAATAATGTCATATAATACATTATTTTATATTTATATAGTCTTAAAAGTTACAACCGGCCCTTTGAGTGCAACCACAATGCTAATGTGGCCCGCGATGAAATTGAGTTCGACACCCCTGAGCAGGCTCCGCCCCTCAGCAGAAATATTAACAATCTGCAGATGTTTCTCTCCTTTCTGTGAATAATGCAGGCGGCTAACTTCTGAAGGACACTCGGACGATTAGGCTTCAGTTAGACAGGTTGCTGTGCTGATATACAACTTATCAGGAGCTGTGAGTAAAAGCAGCATTAGCCTCGCTGTAGGAGAGTCAATGATAATGATCCTTTTGAGGTCACTTTGCAAAGTCAATAACGTGCCGGAAATAGTGACAAATGCCTGCTTTAAACAAAAGACCAAACTGACGATTTGAAGTTTTTATTTCCACATAAACTTCTTGTGTATGTATGCATGTATGTATGCATGTATCTATCTATCTATCTATCCATCTATCTATCTATGTATGTATGTATGTATGTATGTATGTATGTATGTATGTATGTATGTATGTATCTATCTATCTATCTATCTATCTATGTATGTATGTATGTATGTATCTATCTATCTATCTATCTATCTATCTATCTATCTATCTATCTATGTATGTATGTATGTATGTATGTATGTATGTATGTATGTATGTATGTGTGTGTGTGTGTGTGTATGTATGTATGTATGTATGTATGTATGTATGTATGTATGTATGTGTGTGTGTGTGTATGTATGTATGTATGTATGTATGTATGTATGTATGTATGTATGTATGTATGTATGTATGTATGTATGTATGTATGTATGTATGTATCTACTTAAAGTTCAGGGAAATCAACTGTTAAAAACATATTGTTCAAATGTTTTCATCCAATAACTGGATGTTTTCAAAGTCAATGAATAATCGCATTTAAAAGGATAATTATTGTTTTAATATACATAATTCTATATTTGTATCGTTGTTATATACTTTACAATGTGCACATTTGTACTATATATATATATATATATATTTGTGTTCAATTTCTTTATCTCTTCACCCTACATTTTTATTTCACCCCATTTTTTGCAAATGTTTCCGTAACCTTCTCATGTTTTTATAAATTATTTTATTTTAAAGTAACGGTGACAAACGGAATTTTCCTCATTCATGAATTTCGTATTTTAATACTGAAAAGTAGAAGCAAGGAGTTAAAAGTCGGCCTCAAAACATTTTCCTTTGCAACCACTGGACTAAAATAACGGATTGCATTTTCTCGTTTCGTAACTAGGCAGAAAAATAAGTTTTCTTAAGTGTCCAACAGAAACAAGCACGGCTTAAATGTATTGGGAAGTGATTATGTCGAGCTTTTCTGAAACCCAAACTCACTCCTGGTAGAATAATCTCAGTGATCTGTCCGTTCATATTAACCCACTCTGAGCCCCCCCCCCCGTCACTCTGGCCCGTTAAAGCGATCAGTGCTTAATGCCCTCTCCGAAACGAGCTTTGATCTCGTTAGCGCGACACAAAGCCTCTTTACTGCCAACGATAGGACAAATCGGCTCAGAGAGAGAGAGTTATCAACTGTACACAGAGTGGACCGCCCCGCTGCCTCCGGGGGAGAAGCATCCATACTACAGAGAGACGGGAAAGATAGGAGGAGGAGACAGGAAGGAGACGAGGAAGGAAAACAAGAGATGACACAGAGGTGGATCTGGAGGGGAGGGGGGGGGGGGGGGTGACAGAAGCATTGAAATCGAAAGAAGCTCAATATTTCTTAAAGGGGCCGTATGATGATCTTTCTCAGGATGATATAAGTGATAAGTGTCTTTACTGAGACAGGTTGATCGGCTTAAAGGACCGTGTGTCTTGAAAAACACACATTATTCTGCATTAGAGAGACAGAGAATATACGAAACGGAATAACACTAAAGTTGAATGAAGTATATTTACTCAAATACTGTTCTTAAAGAGTCCTCTCCTGCTGATGTTCAGGTGTATATCAGTATGTAGTGTCTCTACTTTAAAGAGTCCTCTCCTGCTGATGTTCAGGTGTATATCAGTATGTAGAGTCTCTACTTTAAATAGTCCTCTCCTGCTGATGTTCAGGTGTATATCAGTATGTAGTGTCTCTACTTGTTCAGGTGTATATCAGTATGTAGTGTCTCTACTTTAAAGAGTCCTCTCCTGCTGATGTTCAGGTGTATATCAGTATGTAGTGTCTCTACTTTAAAGAGTCCTCTCCTGCTGATGTTCAGGTGTATATCAGTATGTAGTGTCTCTACTTTAAAGAGTCCTCTCCTGCTGATGTTCAGGTGTATATCAGTATGTAGTGTCTCTACTTTAAAGAGTCCTCTCCTGCTGATGTTCAGGTGTATATCAGTATGTAGTGTCTCTACTTTAAAGAGTCCTCTCCTGCTGATGTTCAGGTGTATATCAGTATGTAGTGTCTCTACTTTAAAGAGTCCTCTCCTGCTGATGTTCAGGTGTATATCAGTATGTAGTGTCTCTACTTTAAAGAGTCCTCTCCTGCTGATGTTCAGGTGTATATCAGTGTGTAGTGCCTCTACTTTAAAGAGTCCTCTCCTGCTGATGTTCAGGTGTATATCAGTATGTAGTGTCTCTACTTTAAAGAGTCCTCTGCTGCTGATGTTCAGGTGTATATCAGTGTGTAGTGCCTCTACTTTAAAGAGTCCTCTCCTGCTGATGTTCAGGTGTATATCAGTGTGTAGTGCCTCTACTTTAAAGAGTCCTCTCCTGCTGATGTTCAGGTGTATATCAGTATGTAGTGTCTCTACTTTAAAGAGTCCTCTCCTGCTGATGTTCAGGTGTATATCAGTATGTAGTGTCTCTACTTTAAAGAGTCCTCTCCTGCTGATGTTCAGGTGTATATCAGTATGTAGTGTCTCTACTTTAAAGAGTCCTCTCCTGCTGATGTTCAGGTGTATATCAGTGTGTAGTGCCTCTACTTTAAAGAGTCCTCTCCTGATGATGTTCAGGTGTATATCAGTATGTAGTGTCTCTACATGTCGTCATGCTTTAATGTTGAAAAAGCTCTTTATTTTTATCATACTGCCTGTGCTGCAGCGCCTCTTTTCACCCTCTGTCTGAAACCAGAGCCCAGTCTGCTCTGATTGGTTAGCTAGCCGGCTCTGTTGTGATTGGTCAACTGCTTAGATATGTCCCGCATCCTTAGCCTATCACGTACAATGTGTTGGAGCGCTAGCCAATAGGTGCGTGACTGTTACATAGTGATGTCATTATGGTCCAAAACATTAAGGATTTAAGCCTTTGCAGACCATTTACATGTCAAATAAAACTATATAATTCACCACATGAAAGGAGAGCCATGGGCCTACAAATAGTATACTACAAACTTAACAAAAAAAAAGTGGTACAGGCCCTCTTTAAAAATCACCATTTAAACATATTTTTAATCAAAATTAGACGAATGCAAAAATGTCCACATCCTTCCAATATCGTAATCAAGATATCAGTCGTAAAATCGCAATCAGGGTTTTATCACCACATCTTTCAGCTTTTTTGAGTGGATTGAAAAAGAGGAAGATAATCAAAGATGGCAGGAGAGGGAGGGGGGGGAGAGAGATGGGACAGTAGAGAGAAAGAGTGGAAGGGGGGAGGGGTCTATATCACTAAAAAAGCCTGTGAACCGGAGTCAATTAGCAATCTGGAAAAACGCTTGGGGGAGACATCAGAGGACAGCTAGAGGGTACTGGGGTGTGTGTGTGTGTGTGTGTGTGTGTGTGTGTGTGTGTGTGTGTGTGTGTGTGTGTGTGTGTGTGTGTGTGTGTGTGTGTGTGTGTGTGTGTGTGTGTGTGTGTGTGTGTGTGTGTGTGTGTGTGTGTGTGTGTGTGTGTGTGTGTGTGTGTGGAGTCTGCGGTTTGTATGAGGCACGAGCAACAAAAGGGGGAGGAGGCTGCACTCTCATTTAATATTACAGTCCTGATTTACAGTCGGACAGGAAGGTCGGCAATCTCCTGCCCGCAGCTCTCAATGGAGATGGTATGGTAACAGGAGTGGAGTGGGAATGAGTCCTGGAACACGGGAATGAGTTAGCATTTTAGCGCTTCATCACAAAGTCAAAATGTGTTTTTTGTTAACTGCCTGAAATAGAATCTGTGGTTAACACAAGCTGAAGATATTTCACATTTTGTTCTACAATATTCCAATTGGCTTTTTGTCGAGCGCTTGCAAAACTACCTTACTTCATCACTGCATATCTCAATTGTTGCGTTGCATTCAACTATAAGGAGCATCCCATTTACATGACATGTCTATCCAAAGCGACTTATTTAAAGAGGACCTGTCATGCTATATTGGAAACATATATTGTAGGGCCATACCTATACAAAACATGTCTGTGAAGTTTTGTGCTTAAAATACCAAACAGTTCACCCATTGTCGCCATGCCTCAAACTGCTCACACCCCTCTAATGCAGCCCTGTTAGAGAAACACGGATCTTGGGTCCTTAGCTTGAAAAAAAAAAAAGAGGAGACGGAGCTAATGCCTGATCAGAATTCTACCGGAGATAAAGTTAAATTCTGCTGTGATAAAATGCCATCCTGTTCTAAACCACATCAAGGATTATTTCTGAAACAGTATGGCGCTCAAATGCTTTTTCTCTTGCGGGTTTATCACAAGGTGAGTACTTTTTATATTTCCTGCTTTTTAAAACACATGTGCTCTCCAGTACAGGTTAGCTCCGAGTGTTAGCGAGGCTTGCTAATGTAAACAAAGACGAGATTACGTCCAAAACACGTCAGGCATTGTTTCTGATAGCAACTCTCTGTTGCCGATTTGACGTCAGATAGGCAGCAAATCTGTATCCGCTTGTTGTACCCCCGTTTTTAAAAGATTTGGGTACGGAGGAAAAGAGAGGGTTTTATTTGCGTGAGTTCCCCGACGCACCGGGGACATATTTATGTATAAAAGACATCACAAAGTGCATTTTGCATGAAAGGTCCCCTTTAAATGCCTCTGGGAGCAACTTGGGGTCAAGTATTTCGCCCGAGGACACTTCAACATATGGGGATCAAACCACAAAAACTCTCATTGTTAGTAAACAACAATACCCCAAGCCACAATCGCCCCAGAAACCACATCCCCTGACTACCGCGACTGCATCAGCCCTCAATGTCATCTTCTATTTTATTTACCCTTTTGCCTTAAGTGTTATTCCACCATTCATCATTCAGAGCCTATCTCCCCACCCCAGTCAACTGATGGTGTCATTTCCCCCATCCATCACTCCCCTCTCCTCCGTTATCACTCTCCCTGATGGATGCAAAGTAATCCTTCTGATTCCCTTTTCTTGTCCCCTAACTCCTTGCTTCCATCCTTCATTCCTCCTCACATGAATCCATCAAGCCCGCCACATATTCCCGGTATGTTGTCTCTACTGTACTTAGTGCTGCAAAATGAATCAAATCTTTATCCAAATTGCAGTATTTTGTAAATGCTAAATATTTGAAAATATCTGAATGAAGTATTGTGGAGCTGCAGAGAAGCCCTAGTAGTCTACAGACTTGTTTAAGACAGATTCTCTTCACACCATTATGTTTTGTTATACCTGTCTTGATAAGAAATATCGATATTATATTGATCATTTCAATTACTCCTAATATCCCGAACGAAATCACAAATGCAATATCCATTAACATCCTCACAATGTCTTCCAAATCCAGCAGCCCTACATATTATCCCTCACGGCCATATGTCCGAGTCCCTTTCTATTCCATAGTAAACCCAAATATGGTCATCTTTGTCCTGCACCTCCTCCCCCCTTTTCTCCTATGTGCATCACCTTCCATCCATCAACTCTCCCCCCATCTCCCTGCACAATCCTCCCCCTCATATTTCCACCCTGACCCCCCGATGCCCAGCGATCAATACGGCTGATGGGCAGCGAGATCCCCCCCCCCCCCCCCCCGTGCCACGCTGCCCATTGTCACATCATCTTTGCTGGCGGGCTGTAACCTTTCCCCACCATCAGCATCCACCCCAAGCTGAGCATTATACCAGGGACCCTCTTTTGTGTGTGTCATTGCAGTAGGTCAGCCTCACAGCCAATTAAAAGCATTTCCCCAGTTCTCTCTGGATTCAATTACCTGCAGATGACCTCAAACCGTGCCCTTCCTCGACTGTAAGCGCTGTTTTCCCCGCACTAAAAACACCAAACGTCAGCTAAAATGTTCCCTCCTGCTGGATTGAGGACACTTGAAAGCATGTGTAGGTGTAGGAATGATGTGCGCCGTGTGAGGAATAAAAAGCAGTGGATCCAGTCAACGGGTTTACTGTAATACACACAGATTAGTACGGTGGAGGCGGTTGACGCTGCCTCAGCAGTCGAGTCATGAAAGCAGGGGAGACCTGTGTTAAGGAGGGCCCCCCTAGAGCCCCCTTCCCCAAAAAAGGCTCTGTTCTTTGTCTTTCACGTGGGGTGACCCCTCCCCCAATCCATGTCTGCCTCTCTTTTTAACACCTAGCGACAATCAAAGAAGGAGGGGGGGGGCGATAGGTAGATCGATTCAAAAGCAGTGTGAATTATCATCACAAGTCTGGGTGATTTCATACATAAGAATGAAAGAAAACCACCAAGAGAAGGAGAGGGCTTACTTTCTGGAAGACATGCATGATGAATGGTCTGTCATGGCAGTGGAGCCTGTATCATATTACCTTTGTCTGGCTTCTAGCAACTGCAGCCTCACACTTTGTGCGCGTGCTGTTCAGAATCTATCACAATTAAAGTATTTTCCATTTGCTGCAATGATGCATGATTACGTTGTTGATGAGTGGGGGAAAGAAAAGGACGTGTGGGGGGGGGGGGGGGGCTGTCAAAACATTATCATCACTCCCATGCTGATGCCTGGGAACAAAAGCTTTGACTGGAGAAGGAGAAAGGGGAGGGTAGAGGATACTTTGGGGGAATAAATGCACACATGGAAGCTTAATAATGGCACTCTTACCTGCCCAATGTCGACCACAGTGGTGCCGTCTATCCTGGGTCTTTTGCACTCCGCACCGGGTAGGTCCGTCAGGGCAGCCGCTGTCTGGGCGTCGGGCTCCGGGTCTCCTCGCTTCATCCCCCGGACAGATGCTCCCGGACCCCCGGTCGTGTTAGCGAGGGTCCCGGCTGCTGTATCAATGTCTCTCTCCATTACCCCCCGACTAACGGGCAGCATTATAGAAGCAACGTCGGTCGACATTAACATTGGACGGCAAGACAGTCCTCCAGTCAAAAAACAAACAAACGTGTATTTCTATACCTTGATATAATCACAATGGATCCCCCTAATTTACATCAATAATAATAAGCAGCTGGTTCTTCTTTTTTTTAATTCCCAACTTCAATGCTGAACATTATGACTGGCGGATTAAGTAGAAAAAAGAGTTTAAATTAAAAAAACGACGTGACCTATTTTTGAATATATGATCACACGTCTTACTCTTGGATGCCTGACAAGCTAATTAGCTAGCTAACTAGCATGCTAGCATTACATTCCGCTAGCTCCCTTTATAAATGTAGCACCGTTGCCAAAGATAGAAAACGTTGGGAATTAGCTTAGCGGGATACTTCTCCTTAAGCGAAGCAAAGCAGTCGTTTTTCCTCCTCTTCGTCGATCAATTCATGTGTTTTTTTGTTGGTAATAAACCCCTCTGTTGTTCCTTGGTCTCCAGTCCCTTCTTATCGCACCGTGGTCTGCTCTGGATGTGTCTTCTTGGCTGCGGACGAACACCGTTTCCTCTGCTCTCTGAGTCCCCGGTTGGTTGTGTGAGGGAGCCCCGGTGAGCTGTTCCAGGGTCAGTTTGTCGGCGGAGGCTCTGAGCAGAGAGGCGGGTGGTGAGAGGAGGCGGGCTGATCTGAGGTCTGTGTTTCCTCCGTCTCCTTCTCCTACTTTTTTTTTTCCACGATTCCCAGAGAGACGCCCCCCTCCTCCTCCTTTATTCTCACGTATTTCAAAATGTTAGTATTTTTCTGTTCATAACACAGCCATTTGATATTTTAAAACTATAAATAATTATAAAATATAAGAGACACAGACGAAAATGAAATAAAAAATAAATACAAATTGGTCAGAAAGTAAACAAAATAGAAGCTAGTTTTTTCTACAGGTCTAAATAAGATATAGGGGAATATAATAAGTATGTTAAATGCTAAAGTTGAGGACTTCTTTTCACATTTTCCACGCAGTTTAAGGTGATTCTCAATTTTAGAAATAATTTTAGTAGACTCTAATTTATTAAAACAAACTTGACAACACTTAACATATTCAGGTCTTTCTTCATATAGGCCTAAATTAAAGCATATATGTAACTTTTATATGCATTTTTGTCAGGCAAAAGCACATATTTAATTGTTAATACAATAATACAATATGACTCTTGCGTGTTTATACATTTAACAAAAGCGCAATAGTATAGAAATAATTATAGAAGCGTTTAATTAGGTATATACATATGAAGAAAACTCTTGACCTATTCAGGTTAACGTCCTTTTACATAGCCAAGTACATTTCTAGGTTTGATGTGTTAATAGAAAGCAGAGACAAACAGATGTAGATAACCAAACGTTTTTGATGAAGAAAACAAATCACAAATCAAAAGAGTTCTCCGTCTCTGATGTCATTTCTCTGAAGGGAAGATTTACAGCAGCCTTGTTTTTAATGTGTTTGCGCCCCCTGGTGGCTTTTACACGACATAGCGTCTGAAGAGAAGGGGATTTCCATCTTGAAGGGCGAGAAGTTGTGATGAATTTCAAACAAAAGCAACACAAATCAAATACAGCTGCTGTTGTGTTGCAATATTTACAGTGGAACACCTAAAATAACTTAAAGAGGGGGAGGATACTTAAAAAGAGGAACGGTAATTGTGTCTTCGTGGTCACACACACACACACACACACACGCACGCACGCACACACACACACACACACACACACACACACACACACACACACACACACACACAAAGTGAAGTAGAAGTGTCTTACATTTTTTTGAAGTGCAGTAAAGCAAGGCAAGTTTATTTCCATAGCACATTTCAATGAGGCAATTCAAAATGCTTTACAAAAATAAACATAGTGCAACAGAAACACATTATAAAATACATTAAAAACAGTCATTAAAAAGCCAAGATATTCAACTAGAACACATATTTTGTCTGATTTTAAAGACATAGTATAGGATTTCCCGTTCCATCGGCCTACATCGGTAACATAGAGGAATATTGTGCAGACACGGTTTTACAGTTTGCTAGCTGATTTAATTCCCCGGAGCCTCTGCCGGCACGTTGTGTTTTCTCACGACAGCTCATGAGTAACTCTGTGTTCTGGGGAACACCCACTGGATCAAAGAGCATTAATAAGGTGTGAGGGTGACCTGTGTCATGTGTTCATCGCACCAACACACAGCTGGAGAAACACACCTCTTAAGTGTTCACACCTACAGGAGATATGAATAGATGTACAAGTGTTTTACAAGTCTATACTTTCTAAAAACATGTATTTTGGCATTTACATTTCATATAGTTTTGCCCTCTCTTTATTTACTGAACCCTTGTGTGGTGTTCATATTTGTGTTACTCAGCCAGTGTCCGTGGGTCGCTGCCTTTTGGGCTTCAATTCAACATAATCAAACTATGTTATGTTAAAATAGCATATATGGTTCATATTTGCCCTTTTACCCCCTTAGATCACATTAATGAATTAAAGCTACTTGTGTTTTGCCCGCTGACCGGCTGGTCCTGAGGCTCGTCTTTTCTTTGCTGATGCTCAATCTCATCCTCTTCTTCAAAGTCACTGTCAGACTCAGAATTCTCAGAAATGTAATCTTCTCATTCTGAAACACCTTCCTCTTCCTCTACAGCAGGGTGTCAAACTCAAACACACAGCGGGCCAATATTTAAAAATGGGTGCTAGTCGAGGGCCGGACTGGTTCAATGTTTATTGCAGAACTTATTGAAATGAACTTATTGCACATATTAAACCTTGAACTAACAAAGATTCAATTATTTCCTATAAAAACAACATTACACATTAAATAATCAGTTGCATTCATTTCTCATGGCTCTATCTGCAGCTTCTCCAGAGTCATTTCTTATGAGTACATTTCTCCACAGGCCAACAACAGCTTCAACAAACTATTCCCCTCAAAGAGAAACAAACATGCCCTGCTGTCGTGAGAGAGAAAGTGCAGAAGGAAGCATCCATTGAACTCAGTGTGCTGCTCTGAGATGCTAGCTCAGACACTTGGCATCTCATCTCGGGGGCAAGGTCATCAATGTTTGGTCTCAGGCTCTGAGCGGAGGAGACCCTCAGGATGGAGGGAAGGTGTGTGTGCAATATACCAGCGGGCCAGATCTAATAGGAATTAGAAATTATCCTGCGGGCCGAAGTTAAATCCACCACGGGCCTGATTTGGCCCCCGGGCCTTGAGTTTGACGCATGTGCTCTATATCATCATCAAATGGTTCTCTCTCTTCCAAACCCATTTGCAAGGCCCTCTGAGCAGAGGATATGTTGGCCATCTTGATCAGTTGAGATAAGGACCCGAAGCTTTATTTCTTGTGTCTCACCGCAAATGTTGATACTTTCAGTTTAAACATATAATTGACTTAAAGAGTCCCTATTATACTTGTTGGGGGTTTCACTAACCTGTAGTGTGTTATATAGGTGTTAGTGCATGTACATGGTCTAATAATGGTCTAATAGTGTTGTTCCGTTTCATATATTCTCTGTCTCTCTAATGCAGGATAGTGTCTGTTTTTAAAGTCACATGGTCGAGGAACTGCTACAAACAGAGGTTGTATTGTTGCACATTCGTTTTTTTTAACATTTTTTTACAGGAACAGTGTGTGTGTGTGTGTGTGTGTGTGTGTGTGTGTGTGTGTGTGTGTGTGTGTGTGTGTGTGTGTGTGTGTGTGTGTGTGTGTGTGTGTGTGTGTGTGTGTGTGTGTGTGTGTGTGTGTGTGTGTGTGTGTGTGTGTGTGTGTGTGTGTGTGTGTGTGTGAAGTTGAACGAAAGGGGGAGGAAGCTATCAAAGAGGGGGGCCATGGCAGCTGTTCTTCAACCTGGCGAAGCTGTACAGCCTGCAGCCACTACAGATCAGTCCCACGGTCCCAAAGCACCGGCAACAGCTCTACGCCCAGAGCTCTCCTGAGCTGAAAGCTGAAGAGCAGCTCCAGCTTGCAAAGCTACTGCACACAGAGTGTGTTCTCTACTGGCCCTGATGACCTCGGCCGCACTAGCCTGGTGCAGCATGACATCCTAGCCAGGCCAGGTGCCCCAGTCAAGCAAACGCCTCAGAGAAGCAAGATAGTGCCAACCAGCAGATGCAGCAGAGCCTGGAGGCAGGACTGGCCCGCCGCAGTAACAGCAGCTGGGCGTCACCTATCGCTATGGTGCGCAAAAAGGACGGCACCTCCCGCCTCTGCATGGACTATAGAGCCCTAAATGACAGCACTCCAGCTCCGTGGCTGAGCCTCTCCACGCCCTGACAAAGAAGTATGCCCGTTTTCACTGGAGTGAAGAATGCCAGGAATCATTCAACGAGCTCAAGCGTCTGATAACCACAGCACCCGTTTTGGGTTATCCACTCGACCGAGGCAGCATGATACTGGACAGATGCAAGCGATGTGGGCATTGGCGCTGTCCTCAGGTTCAGCAGGGCAGAGAGCTCGCCTTTGGGAGTCGCAAACTATCCAAAACTGAACAGAATTACTGCACTAAGCGCAACCCAGTCTCTTTCGTGTTATAGTCACGACATTTAATCTATTGATTCGTGTCACACAGAACGATTTTCAAAGCAATGTATTTCTATTGGTAGTGTGTTTCGTGCCTGCAACACGTCTTTTTGTCCGGTCGGGTCTTGGAAGACCGGAAGCTGTGTCTTCCAACCACCTGACAGCTTGCCAGGTGGTCGGAGAGACTGGGTGAATACAACTTTGAGATTGTTCATCGGCCTGGCCGGCTGCACAGCAACGCAGACTGCCTCTCAAGGAGGCCCTGCCGCGAGTCTTGTCCATGTCAGCTGCCATGCCCCTCCCCTCAGCCGGTGAGCTTTAGTGATCAGGCGGTGCAGTGCCAGTTGGACTCTGACATCAACCAGGCGATGGTGAGTCCAGTGGGGCTAGGAGAAGCTTCACCTGCTGAGGTTGACAATGTAAATTCTGGAATAATCTACCGGACTGCGACCAACAACACTACTGGGCTGTTGCAGGCTCAGGATGCTGATCCAGATTTCTGTCTTTGATATCTCCATTTAAAGTTGTCATTTTAATGGAGAGTTTAAGTTTTGAATGCCTTCTGACTGCTATTTTAGAGCTCATCTATTAATGGCCTTTTCAGGGTTTCCTTATGCTCCATAGTCTGACTACTGCAATAGCATCCTCTACGGCATACCGTCCAACCTCCTGAATAAACTCCAACATATCCAGAACTCTGCTGCCCACCTCCTCGCCCACACCCGCTCCCGAGACCACATCACTCCCGTCCTCCAGAACCTCCACTGGCTCCCCGTCCGTCAAAGAATCGACTTCAAAGTCCTCCTCATTACTCACAAAGCCCTCAACAACCAGCCCACCCCCCCTACCTCACAGACCTGCTGCACCGCCACACCCCTTCCCCCTGCCTCACAGACCTGCTGCACCACCACACCCCTTCCCCCTACCTCACAGACCTGCTGCACCACCACACCCCTTCCCCCTACCTCACAGACCTGCTGCACCACCACACCCCTTCCCCTACCTCACAGACCTGCTGCACCACCACACCCCTTCCCCCTACCTCACAGACCTGCTGCACCACCACACCCCTTCCCGCTACCTCACAGACCTGCTGCACCACCACACCCCTTCCCCCTACCTCACAGACCTGCTGCACCACCACACCCCTTCCCCTACCTCACAGACCTGCTGCACCACCACACCCCTTCCCCCTACCTCACAGACCTGCTGCACCACCACACCCCTTCCCCTACCTCACAGACCTGCTGCACCACCACACCCCTTCCCCCTACCTCACAGACCTGCTGCACCACCACACCCCTTCCCCTACCTCACAGACCGCTGCACCACCACACCCCTTCCCCCTCCCTCACAGACCTGCTGCACCACCACACCCCTTCCCCCTCCCTCACAGACCTGCTGCACCACCACACCCCTTCCCGCTGCCTCACAGACCTGCTGCACCACCACACCCCTTCCCCTACCTCACAGACCTGCTGCACCACCACCCCCCTCCCCCTACCTCACAGACCTGCTGCACCACCACACCCCTTCCCCCTGCCTCACAGACCTGCTGCACCACCACACCCCTTCCCCCTGCCTCACAGACCTGCTGCACCACCACACCCCTTCCCCCTACCTCACAGACCTGCTGCACCACCACACCCCTTCCCCCTACCTCACAGACCGCTGCACCACCACACCCCTTCCCCCTACCTCACAGACCCGCTGCACCACCACACCCCTTCCCCCTACCTCACAGACCTGCTGCACCACCACACCCCTTCCCCCTACCTCACAGACCCGCTGCACCACCACACCCCTTCCCCCTACCTCACAGACCTGCTGCACCACCACACCCCTTCCCCCTACCTCACAGACCCG
The DNA here is from genome assembly GCF_902827115.2 of Pseudochaenichthys georgianus. NCBI lineage: Eukaryota > Metazoa > Chordata > Actinopteri > Perciformes > Channichthyidae > Pseudochaenichthys > Pseudochaenichthys georgianus. The sequence continues at coordinate 33,089,413 of NC_047510.2, read as the reverse complement.
CTGCACCACCACACCCCTTCCCCCTACCTCACAGACCTGCTGCACCACCACGCCCCTTCCCCCTACCTCACAGACCTGCTGCACCACCACACCCCTTCCCGCTGCCTCCGCTCATCAGAAGCCAACCTCCTATCCATCCCCACCCGCACCAAGCACCGGACCTGGGGGGACAGAGCCTTCTCCGTCGCTGCCCCCTCCCTCTGGAACTCACTCCCCCAACCCATCAGAGACTGCACTGACCTCACCACCTTCAACACACTCACCTCTTCAATCTGGCTTTTAATGTGTGATTGTTTTTGTATTATTTGACTTTAACTTTAACCATATATTTATCGTGTTGTTCCTTTTTTTTCTTTTCTTTTCACTATATCTGTAAAGCGTCTTTGAAAAGCGCTAACAAAATAAATCTATTATTATTATTATTATTATTATAATCTATTATAGTGATATGTGCACACAAAGACTGCTATATAACTGCATATCTGACTGAAATGTTGTACCCTTTTTCTATCGCTCACTTGTAAATGGATTGAATGTTTATCGGTATGCATTTTAGGCAAGGGTCATGTTGCTGTGCTGGATTAGAATTGTGTGCAATTTCCATCCAGAGTGGGGGTAGTGTTATGATATTAGGGTCATGCAGAGTGAGATCGCTATCCCTTTAAGAGAGAGAGAGAGGGGTGTGGCGCGTGTGGGTATGGTAGAGCAAGAACGAGCGAGCGTGTGTATGTTTCTGGAGGTGAAACGAGGCAGCAGAAGATATAGCTCTATCAAGTATTGTGTGTACCATGAAGAACTAAATAAACGCAACGGCCTCCCAAGAAGAGTAATATAGTAACGGCCTCTCTCCAGTAATGTCAGTAAAGTGGATTATTGAACCTGAAGCTTGTTGCTTCTGCTTCTGCCCTGGGAGACAATATAAAGTCATCCCCCTGTTTCCTCGACTACGGTCTGGGAGCCGACAGGAAAGTTCAACAATGGCTCTGGATGAATGTGGTGTCATTTTTGCGGTAAGTGTGTTAAATTATGATACTTCCTATTTGAATTCTTCCCTTTTTTTGTTTATGTTATAGTGCTCTGTGCAACACTGAAAAACTAATGGTTTGTAGGTGTTTCTGAAGGTGGTGTTAAAGTTGTTGGTGTGGTTGAGTTGGCATACTTTAGGTTTTGTTTCTGCGGAATAGCAGCTTCCTGACCCCCTGATCCCACCGGAAGCGTCTGCGCTGCGCTGCGAGGGTAGGGTTAGGGGTAGGGGTAGGGTAATGTTGTGAATGGAGTGGCCCATGGTGGTGGTGGGGTTATGGTATGGGCAGGCGTATGTAATGGACGACGAACACAGGCCACTCGATTCACAACATTACCCTAACCCTACCCCTACCCCTACCCCTCACACCAGATACTGCCTGGTTTTCGGACCCCCCCAGACCCCCCCAATAAAGCAAAAATGCACGTTTCAGAGTGGCCTTTTATTGTGGCCAGCCTAAGGCACACCTGTGCAATAATCATGCTGTCTAATCAGCATCTTGATATTCACCTGTGAGGTGGGATGGATCATCTCGGCAAAGGAGAAGTGCTCACTATCACAGATTTGTTCAGATTTGTGAACAATATTTGTGAGAAATGGTTATTTTGTGTATATAGAACATATTTTAGATCTTTGAGTTCATCTCATGAAAAATGGGAGCAAAAACAAAAGTGTTGCGTTTATATTTTTGTTCAGTGTACTATACAGAAATGCTGTATGAGAAACCAATGTGATTTTGGAAAATTGCACAATGTAAATCTATTCTACTAGACCTCAACAATGGAATTATGATCTGTAGAAATGGCCATGAGACTTTTAAATTTAAAAACAATGTGGGTTTACTTGTGTTTAAAAAATAGCCTGTTAGCAATTAAATATGACAAAACTAAGTATATCTGTATATCTGTCCAGTATCGTTTAATTTGAGTTATTATGTGTTCACTTAAGACAGTATTACAATGTAGGTTAACGTGTGCAAACTAACACAAAATTAACATATATTTTTCATATTTTCCTTCTAATATTCGCCACGTTTACTATAATAATTATTCTTGTTAGCATGCTAGCATTTAACTGTGACAAAACTAAGTGTGTATATCTTTCAAGTATCGATTGATTTTGAGTTATTATGTGTTCACTTAAAGACACTTACAATGTAGGTTTACGTGTGTTTGAAACGGATACAAAAAACACCCCTTTCCTCCTTCTCTTAGAATATTTACCACATTTAGTCTCTTTGTTGCTATCTTAGACTGTTAGCATGCTAGCAGTTAGCTATTACAAAACTAAGTTTGTTTATCTGTTCAGGGTTGTAAGATTTTGAGTTATCTTTTTTAAGACACTATAACATGTGAGTTTACATGTCTGACAAAAAATAAACCTATTATTTCCCTCTTTTTCTTAGATTATTTGCCCCATTTAATATCTTAGTTAGCCTATTTTAGCCTGTTAGCATGCTAGCAATTAACTCTGCTAGCAAACTACATTTGTTTATCAACATTCTAGGTTTATCTGTTAAACTGACAATAATTCTAATTTCTTGGTGCTACAGGCTTGTCCTGGGGTGATTGTTGATGTCTTCATCAACAAAGCACCGCTGGTGATTGACCTGTTTGTCGGAACTGGAGTTAGTTTGGTAAGAGCAGATGTGTTGCTGCTGTTGCATGCTTCAAAATGTAAATGCAGTAAATAAATTGCTAAAATAGGCTGGTGAATAACATTTACCCACAAAATGTCATCTTTCTTTTTGTATTTACTGTATAGTCTCATGTTTACTTAATGAGTTACCTAATACAGTTAAGCACAAAGGACAAACATATGCAAATGACAGCACAGTGTACTCTAACTTAAAGTGGGCCTATCATGCTATATTTTAATAATATATTGTAGAGACATACCTATACAAAACATGTCTGTGAAGTTTTTTTTTCAAAACATACCAAACAGATCATGCATTTTAGCCATGCCTCATTTCGCTCTATTTACTCTTTTTTAGCCCTGTTTCTGCAGGGGCTGAATCTGAGAAGTCTTCTCCGCTGCTTTTGTGGCAGACTACAGCGCCACCTACAGGCCTGGCATATGTACTACAGCGTCTCCAGTGCGTTCGAACGGCAATGGCCGTGGCTGTCTCCTCCTGATAGGTGGAGAGTTGCCCATATAGGCGGAGCTCCCCGTTTCTGACGTCAGGGAATTTTAAAATCTGAATCAAATCTGTTGCAGCCCCGTTTTTAGAGATTTGGGTATGGAGGAAAAGAGAGGGTTGTATTATCTGACACTTGGTGAGTTCCCTGACACACCAGGGACACATATTCATGTATAAAAGACGTACAAAAGTGCATTTTGCATGATAGGTCCACTTTAAAACAATTAATATAAAGGCTTTTTGTTTATTTATTATTAAAAAAATTATCAAACAATTACATTCTATCATTTTCGCCACGTTTACTATCGCAGTTCAGCCTGTTAGCATGCTAGCACTTAACTATGACATGAATCGGTTTATTTGAAAAGTCTGTAGTTACAAGAGAAATACAAATCATTTCTAATAAATATTAAAATTAACCTTTGATTGGACCGTCTAAGAACCCTGAAATAACCTTACTTTTACTGCATACAGGATATCTTAAATAATAATTGTATGTCGATGTTTATTTTGTATGTTCTGTAATAGCATAACATCTGAATCTATAAAGTAACTAAAGCTGTTGAACAGTTCCTCAAAATTGTACACAGGTACAGTACTTTGGTGTACTTCATTTCAGTCCACTGCACTCTACACTTCACACAAAACAGTATAACAAGTGTCTATCATTGAATTAGCATTAGCTGTTATGCAATTAGCAAATTGTGGGGACAATAAAGAGTAGTGAGTCTTGTATATCTTGTTGAAAAAATGCTTCATTTTGTCGTCTCTTATTGTTCATAAAGTTATTACTTGTGGTCTAACCGCTATGCCCTCCTTTCTCTCTTTAAAAAAAAAACTCCTCCCCCTTTCAGGTTATCCTTGTTAATTACACAACATTGATTGGTTTAAATTGTGTGCAATGCTTTTGTATTGTTCCCCTTCGATTCGGAGAAACAAATATTTGTTCTGAGTAAAGGATGGCAGAAGACACTACACTACCCAGAATCCCCAGCTATCGTTTGGACTACACCATGTGCTCTGTTTGACAAACCCAGTGGTAGTCCTCGAAGCTCTGTGATTGGAGAGTGTGCTCCGAGGGTTAGCCGATTCTCGAACAGCACTTGAAATGGGATGGAACCACTGCAGACTGTCCAAAACTGGATTTCAACGGGTCCACCGCGTCCCCCCTCCCCCACCCCGTCCCCAGAACTACACATGCTGGCTATTCTGTTTCGCAACGTGTTCTCTATCTATGGCACGTCTCTACTGGGAGTTGTAGTTTTAAAAGACGTTTTCGTATTTCCCATAATAAGAAGTTGCCAGTATTAAACTGTGTACATCCCTGGAGGTTTAGGGGACAGGAAACACTCACATGTAACACATATAATTAATAAATGGGTGAAAATTGCTTGTGCCCAATATGGGCAGTATTAATATATATACCCACATGCCAGCTAAGGTCAGAAGAGCTTTATTTAACAGCTGGTCTTATGTGTGTGAGCCCTGTGATAACATTACATTACATTAATTGATAAGCCTGAAACATGCACTTGTCAAGGTTCAGAGGCACATTTTGCAAATATGGCAGTAGCCATCGATCAGCTTAAGATAAGATATACTTTATTGATCCCAAGTTGGAACATTTGCATTACATCCGCATGTGTAACAGTTAAATATGCAGTTGTGTTTATTTGTAAATCATTTAGTATAATCACACAAATTCTGTGTTTTATATTTAACAATTCTGTGTTCTTTAATTATTGATTGTTCAATACCTGACAAGGCCGGAGATGAAATATCTGCATACATCTTATAAGAGTATAATACATTATGTATAATATCAGTTAAAATAAGTGCTTCAACATAGTTAACATTGCTGGAGGTATGCACAAATATTGATAGATGTCTTGTAATGCACTATTGAGGAACCTGCAACCCAAGTTTTTCATTCAGTGCAGAACTACACCACAGTTGTGTAGGCCTATATGATATGTCAATAAACCTTGAAAGGGATGTGCAAAATAGTCATTATATACAGTCTTTAATTAACTATTAGTAGAGAATAACGAGTAATGAATATACTTTATAGGGATCGTATTAATATCTAATAATAAAATGCAATAACATGCTTCAACCACCAGGTGTCCCTTTATATCAGCTGTGCACCGTGTTGGTGTAAATACAGCCTATCTACCAATTGGATCAAATATAAAAGTCAGCCAAATTAGTGTTGATACTGCAAGGAGACGTATTGTGTCTATATACACCTATACGAAGATATACACCTGAAGATCAGCAGGAGAGGACTCTTTAAAGTAGAGACACTACATACTGATATACACCTGAACATCAGCAGGAGAGGACTCTTTAAAGTAGAGACACTACATAATGATATACACCTGAACATCAGCAGGAGAGGACTCTTTAAAGTAGAGACACTACATACTGATATACACCTGAACATCAGCAGGAGAGGACTCTTTAAAGTAGAGACACTACATACTGATATACACCTGAACATCAGCAGGAGAGGACTCTTTAAAGTAGAGACACTACATACTGATATACACCTGAACATCATCAGGAGAGGACTCTTTAAAGTAGAGACACTACATACTGATATACACCTGATCATCAGCAGGAGAGGACTCTTTAAAGTAGAGGCACTACATACTGATATACACCTGAACATCAGCAGGAGAGGACTCTTTAAAGTAGAGGCACTACATACTGATATACACCTGAACATCAGCAGGAGAGGACTCTTTAAAGTAGAGACACTGCATACTGATATACACCTGGACATCAGCAGGAGAGGACTCTTTAAAGTAGAGACACTACATACTGATATACACCTGATCATCAGCAGGAGAGGACTCTTTAAAGTAGAGGCACTACATACTGATATACACCTGAACATCAGCAGGAGAGGACTCTTTAAAGTAGAGGCACTACATACTGATATACACCTGGACATCAGCAGGAGAGGACTCTTTAAAGTAGAGGCACTACATACTGATAACACCTAGACATCAGCAGGAGAGGACTCTTTAAAGTAGAGACACTACATACTGATATACACCTGAACATCAGCAGGAGAGGACTCTTTAAAGTAGAGGCACTACATACTGATATACACCTGAACATCAGCAGGAGAGGACTCTTTAAAGTAGAGACACTACATACTGATATACACCTGAACATCAGCAGGAGAGGACTCTTTAAAGTAGAGACACTACACACTGATATACACCTGAACATCAGCAGGAGAGGACTCTTTAAAGTAGAGACACTACATACTGATATACACCTGAACATCAGCAGGAGAGGACTCTTTAAAGTAGAGACACTACATACTGATATACACCTGAACATCAGCAGGAGAGAACTCTTTAAAGTAGAGACACTGCATACTGATATACACCTGAACATCAGCAGGAGAGGACTCTTTAAAGTAGAGACACTACATACTGATATACACCTGAACATCAGCAGGAGAGGACTCTTTAAAGTAGAGACACTACATACTGATATACACCTGAACATCAGCAGGAGAGGACTCTTTAAAGTAGAGACACTACATACTGATATACACGTGAACATCAGCAAAAATGTATTTCAATTCTCACATTCGTTTACATTTTTTTACAGGAACAGAATTGGGTGTGGTTCATTATAATTGTATGAGCCAAAGGCAAATGTACTATTTGTTTAATTGTTTATTTGTGTGTGTGTGTGTGTGTGTGTGTGTGTGTGTGTGTGTGTGTGTGTGTGTGTGTGTGTGTGTGTGTGTGTGTGTGTGTGTGTGTGTGTGTGTGTGTGTGTGTGTGTGTGTGTGTGTGTGTGTGTGTGTGTGTGTGTGTGTGTGTGTGTGTGTGTGTGTGAAATGAAAACGAAAGGGTGAGGAATAGATGTCACTCCCTGTCCTTTGTTTCCAATGTTGTTATGTATGATTATATATTTCACATTTACAGAATTATTATTCTGCATTATAAATGATTGCAGTTGAAATGCAATGGGTGTTTGAATCCCTGTGATATTTGTGGAAATAAAATAAAAATAAATAACAAAAAAATAAATGCATAAAAGTGCTAGGACTTTTTTTAAACATGTAAATCAAATATTTGTATAATACAGAACAATGAAGTTGTATTCTTATTTATTTATAGTTCAGTAAGATCTCATTTCCTTAACTTTCACTATAACCATCCTGTTCATGTAGCCCCGCCTACTTTGTACGCCTACGCCTTCTTATAGGTTGTCTCTCATGTCCGTCACTCATTTCAGCCAATCAAATGAGAAGAGGCGGGACATGACGCACGTTGGGGTATTAAAAAAAGGCATGCTGCGTTGACTGTGTTAATCCTGTTGTGTTTTCTGTCTGACAGCAGCAAGGATTAAAGTCGTCAAAAGATATCCAGGTATTTATAACATTTTAAAGCTTATGTTGTTTTTTTGGCTGCATTACTTTGATATATTTAAAGGAAGAAGCAATGATTTAAACGTATTAAAACTGGTGTAATATGGCATTTACACGTAAAATATAAAACAAAATAGTTGTTATTTATATGTGTGTATTTGTTTAATAGGTATGCATAAATTAGGAAATCATTTGTTTTTTTCTTGTATTTACAGTAAAATAAGCATCATGGCTCTGGATGATTGTGGCCGTCTCTGCAAATACACGCTGTTTATTTTCAACCTCATCTTTGCAGTAAGTGTGTTAAAAATGATGATCCTTCCTATTTTAATACTTCACTTTTTTTGTATTACTTTATTGTGTTCTGAAGTTTTAACGCTGTGCAAAACTAATGGTTATAGGTTTTTCTGAATGTGTTAGGAAGGTAACATCACGTGGAGTTCATCTCAATTGAATATTTCACCTCCTCTCGTGTCCCTTCCTTGCGTCTTAGCTCCGCCAGACGCAAGCGAGAGACACGAGGAAGAGACGCGAGGACAGAGGAGTCCTCAGGTCAGACCCGGCGGCAGACATACGTCTCTGGGCGGGTATTTGATTTACCTGGGCGGGCCCACCCCGAAACTTACATTTCCCGGGAAATCTCGAGATGTGTCAAGGGGGTTAGGGTGCCATAAGGCTGTTGACGGTCTTATTATAGACTACATCCATTGGTTGGTTTTGTGGCACATTTGTAACGCTGTGCCAACTTGGACAAGCACGCAGGCAAACTTGAGCGCACACAGGGTGGAGAGGTGGAAGGAGGTTGAGCGATGGAGATAAAGGGAGAGAGAGAGAGAGAGATTGAGCGAGGCAGAGAGCCTGTGCAGCGGTCTGCTTGCGCACAGAGCAGGAGTTTGTGAGAGAGCCGGCCTGAGAGTCAATTTCTCTTCACAATATAATTGATTGCCAGCCTCCCTTGTCCCTGGCTGGCTTGCTAGCTCGTTGGTAACGTAACTGATGTCTTCTAATGTGGCGCTGAGTTGCCATATTCCTTTCAAATTCAAGTGTATAAGTGTGAACCACTTCCTGATATCCATTGTTGCAGATAAATATAAATGATAATAGCCAAACTAACCTAGCAAGAGAAAACTGACAGGCTGCTGTGCCGCATCTCACTCAAAAACCCACGCGACTCAACCCAGCGAAAAACCAGTCTCGCGCGCAGCCTTTCATTCAGAATTTCATAGCAAAATAAAAAAATGATATTAAACTAATCTTTCAACATAGTTTAAAACAAAAATAAATAGTAGGACAAAGCCCTACAAATAACAACAATAAACATAATCAGTGGCGGCTCCAGAGTGTTTGTGTTGGGTAATCTATGGGGCTCAAGTCAGTATTTGCAGTGTAATTACATACACGCTCCCCTTGACAGTGAAACGCCACGCGTGAGGTTTAGATTATTTCCCTGTCTCAATCCAAATTGAACTGTATGAAATAAAAAGGCACATTTGTCGTGTAGTAAATAAAAAGGGCGACCTGGAGCCAATCCTGCAATTTCCCCACAGGTGAAAGAGTTACATGCTGAAAACCCAACCCCTGCAGGGGGGTCTGAGGGGATAAAATACACATTCTGGTTCTCTCTTGAGAAGAAAAATAAATAAATCTATTACTACACGACATATTTAAAAAAATGAATGCCATTTTAGTTTTGTGTTACTTTGTTCTGAGAGCTGAACCTGCTGCTCCTCACTGAGAGAAGAGGAAGAGGCTGTGTTCAGATCAACTTTTGTATTGGATGTTGTTATTTAATTTGTCCTACAGAAGAGAGACACACATCACTAAAATATGTATTAGTTATGCTACCCATATTGTATATATCCTAAATGTTTGACTTTCTGTGGGTGTACCACACATGCATCAAAAACCACAAGTAAGAACTGTAAGTTATTATTTTATAATCAATCATTATTATTATTGAATTTATAAGTATATTTCACACACATTAATGTTTTTATAGAGTATGATATGATCTCTAATATATTTTACTCCTAATGAAGCACTGTAGGAGTCGAGGAGGGACATTGACTCAAATGCATGACTCAAAAGAAAGTTCGCTGTTCGAAAGGTCTTTACTTAAAGGTCACCTATCATGCTATTTTTAGGCAATAGCATAGATAATATATAAAAATATATAAAAAACATGTCTATGAAGTGTTTTGCTCAAAATACCAAACAGGTCACCCACTCTAGCCATGCCTCATATCCCTCTATTTCACTTCCTGTTTCAAAAGTGCTGGTTCTGGGTATAAAGCTTTAAAAAACAATGCATATCATCGCCATATCATGTTCCAAACCACTTCAAGGATTATTTCTGAAACAGTATGAAGCTCAAATACTTTTTCTCTCTCAGGTTTACCACAAGGTGAGTTCCTTTTTATTTCCTGCTTCTTCACACACATGCTCTCCAGTACAGGTTAGCTCTGAGTGTTAGCGATGCTTGCTAATGTAAACAAAGACTATATTACGTCCAAAAGAGTCAGGCATTGTTTCTGATAGCAACGTTTCTGATAGTGGTGAGGGTCTGCATTGCCAGTGGCGGCGTCAGAGTATTTGTGTTGGGTAATCTCTGGTAGGGATAACCCATACAGTGGTAGGGCTCAAGTCAGTATTTGCAATGTAATTACATACACGCTATATCGCCCCCTTGACAGTGAAACGCCACGCGTGAGGTTTAGATTATTTCCCTGTCTCAATCAAAATGGAACTGTATGAAATAAAACGGCACATTTGTCTTGTAGTAAATAAAAAGGGATCACTGTGAACGTGACGTATGATAGTACACGTTGAAGATCCAATGGGGATACTGAATGGCGGTTCCGATCGATCTCAATCAGTAAGGCATGACGCAGACCCAACGTTGCGTTGCTCTGATTGGCTGTAGGTCTATTCAAATTGCATTCTGAGGCATTTTGATCTGACCGCGGCCGCGCTGATATTATAACACCAGAGAATTTCCACACCTTTAGTGAATAAAACTCCCCCACTACTTAGACTATTCCTTGCACCCCTCCTCTAGCATAACCCCGAATGGTCTCAACCATATTGCATCAGTAATGTGCACTTGTTGTTACAGCAGGATCAGTTTGTGTGTTGTGGACACGACCCGTACATTTTCGCAAGCCGTTTTCTCAACATTTAGCATTTTGCTTATTATTTAATTTGCCTACTTTAACATAATTTTTCATGGTGGGGCTAAGGCGGGGCTGAGCCATTTCTTGGTATGGCTGTAGTGGCTAGCCTACCCTGCCATACCCTGATGCCGCCACTGTGCATTGCCGATATGACGTCAAATCGAACGCAAATCTGGATCAGCTCCGTTGTTCCCCCATTTTTAGAGATGTGGGTACGGAGGAAAAGAGAGAGGGTTTTATTTTCTGACGCTGCATGAGTTCCCTGACACACCGGAGACACATGTTGATGTATAAAAGAAATCAAAAAGTGCATTTTGCATGATAGGTCCCCTTTAAGATAAAGATAAATTACAAAAAAAAACACTCATGACGTAGAAAAGCAAACTGCAAACATGGGAACAAATAAACTCGACTGAATACTAGCAACAAAAGTCTCTTGGCGTGAGAAGCTGGCTCTCTTGTTGGCACAAGGCACAAGATGAACTGGCACAGGATAAAGGGAGACGAGGAGTATATAAACGAGGTAATGGGACACAGGTGGCCACAATCAAGGGAGGGGCTGACAACCACACGGGGAGGAAGACACACAAGGGCAGGAGAGCTCTGAAACGAGAGAGAAAGGTAAGTACAAAATAAACCAGGAAGTGCAGTGAAAGGACTAGACGGGTGAACAAAGAGACTTCCATCCATCCATCTTCTCCCGCTTATCCGTGGTCGGGTCGCGGGGGTAGCAGTTCCAGCAGAGAGCCCCAAACTTTCTTTTCCCTGGCGACATCAACCAGCTCTGACTGGGGGATCCCAAGGCGCTCCCAGGCCAGCGAAGAGATATAATCCCTCCACCTGGTCCTAGGTCTACCCCTTGGTCTCTTCCCAGCTGGACGTGCCTGGAACACCTCCCTAGGGAGGCGCCCAGGTGGCATCCTAACTAGGTGCCCGAACCACCTCAACTGGCTTCTTTCGACGCGAAGGAGGAGCGGCTCAACTCCGAGTCCCTCCCTGATGACCGAACTTCTCACCTTATCTCTAAGGGAGACACCAGCCACCCGGCGGAGGAAACCCATCTCGGCCGCTTGTATCCGCGATCTCGTTCTTTCGGTCATGACCCATCCTTCATGACCATAGGTGAGGGTAGGAACGAAAATGGCCCGGTAGACAGAGAGCTTTGCCTTCCGGCTCAGCTCCCTTTTCGTCACAACGGTGCGGTAAAGCGACTGCAATACCGCTCCCGCTGCTCCGATTCTCCGGCCCATCTCACGCTCCATTGATCCCTCACTCGAGAACAAGACCCCGAGATACTTGAACTCCTTCACTTGGGGTAAGGACTCATTCCCTACTTGGAGTGGACAGTCCATCGGTTTCCTGCTGAGAACCATGGCCTCAGATTTGGAGGTGCTGATCCTCATCCCAGCCGCTTCACACTCGGTTGCGAACCGATCCAGTGAGTGCTGAAGGTCGCAGACCGATGAAGCCATCAGAACCACATCATCTGCAAAAAGCAGTGGTGCAATCCTTAGTCCACCGAACTGCAGACCCCCCCCCCCACGACTACGCCTCGAAATCCGATCCATGTATATTAGAAACAGGATTGGTGACAAAGCGCAGCCCTGGCGGAGGCCAACCCTCACCGGAAATGGGTCCGACTTACTGCCGAGGACCCGGACACAGCTCTCGCTTTGGGAGTACAGAGATTGGATGGCCCTGAGTAGAGACCCCCTCACCCCATACTCCCGCAGCACCTCCCACAGTAACTCCCTGGGAACCCGGTCATACGCCTTCTCCAAGTCTACAAAACACATGTAGACCGGATAAGCGTACTCCCAGGCCCCCTCCAGGATCCTTGCGAGAGTAAAAAGCTGATCCGTCGTTCCACGACCAGGACGGAATCCGCATTGTTCCTCCTCAATCTGAGGTTCGACAATCGGCCTGACCCTCCTTTCGAGTACCTTGGAGTAAACTTTGCCGGGGAGGCTGAGTAGTGTGATGCCTCTGTAATTGGCACACACCCTCTGATCCCCCTTTTTGAAAAGGGGGACCACCACCCCGGTCTGCCACTCCTTCGGTACCGTTTCCGACTTCCACGCAACGTTGATGAGACGTGTCAACCATGACAGTCCCTCAACACCCAGAGCCTTCAGCATTTCCGGGCGGATCTCATCCACCCCCGGGGCTTTGCCACTGTGGAGTTGTTTGACGACCTCAGTGACCTCCCCCCGGGAGATTGGCGTTGATCCCCCGTCATACTCCAGCTCTGCCTCTAACATAGAGCCCGACAACTCCGCCCTCTATGTTAGAGACAAAGAGACTTGATAAACATAAATCTAACCTGAACTAAACATGAAACAAATAACATGAACCTGATTAACTAAACATGACATAAATTAGCAGACATGACAGGATGTTACAGAATGTCGTGTTAAAGTTGTTGGTGTGGTTAATATATTTAAAGATAAAATGTTGCCTTGTGTTTGTGAGTATTTTGTGGTTTGACAGTTGTTAGTGTGCCTCTACGTCCCTGCTGGTTCCATTCTGCACTTTTACACCTTTTATACCACACAGCGTGAAACATCCCGAAAATACAGCAGCGGCCAAAATCTGAATGTGAAACCTTGTGAAGCTTCCTGTCTGATGCACATTCACACTGTGGTTATTCTTTGTGTTTTTCTGTGGCTGTGCAGCTGGTGGGGTTTGTGTTCCTGGGTCTGGGCCTGTGGCTGAGGTTCAGCGAGAGCACCAGAGCTTTCTTTCAAATTGAGGAATTCAACTCAAGTACATTCGTTATTGGTCAGTACAGATGTGGCATGATTTCACCAGAATAAACATATTGTGTGTCTGAAACATATTTAATCACAGATCTTTATATATTTCTTAAAGCGGTGACTGTCCTGATTATCACGGGCTTGGTGATGCTGATCGTCGTCGTGTTTGGAGTTTACGGCGCCTGCAACGAGAAACGATGCGCTCTGCTAACGGTGAGATTTCTTAACACAGTGACTTCTGTGTATACAGCCATTTCATGTGATTGCAAAAGCCTGCCTTACACAACTGGCTTACTGTAACTACAGAACTCACTTTTTGATATGGTGTTTCCTTTGTCTAATATGCAAACATAACAACCTGAAAAGGAGCATTATTTTCTCAGTTTCCGATTGAGAAAGTTCCACATGCGAGCGAGGAACGGAGAATGTATAAAATATCCTTCAGTTTCTCAAGAAGTCGGCTGGGTTTACTAACTGCTTCCTCTCTGTGTAGTTTTCGGTCCTGGTGACCATCCTGGCAGTTGCTGTGGTTGTTTTTGGAGTGATTGCTTATTCCAGCAAAGAGGAGGTAAGATGGAAGGAAAACAAACAAGAGAAGAATAAATGTTTAAAATGCAAATACTTTATGTATGTTCATGAAATTGTGTTTTATTTTTCAGATTGGATTGAGAGTTGCAGAGTTCTACTCGAGCATATATTTGCTATATGTGGCTAACAGCGACCCAGTTCTTGCTGTCACTCTCACATTCATCCAAGAACTGGTAATACTTTATTGTATTTGTAATCGTAATCATTGGAATTGGAAGAAGATTACAATTTTAATTCAAAATTGTTGTTTGTCTTATATTGTTTCAGACTTGAAATGGCAACATGAATTACTCCTCACACCAAAATAATTTAATTTAATTTAAAAGTGCTATTTCACTAATAAATAACCCCAACAAAAACATATGTTATCAATAAAAACTCTCCAAAAATATAACTAAAATGAGTATCTAATAATATATTTTGAGTTTAAAAAATCTCTTAATTCATTGCCTTATTTATATAATTGAAAAAATGTGTCCAATTGACAGTATATTTTCTTATTACTCATGTCTTTATTTACTTCTATATTGATTATATAATGTGAGATGTAAAATATGTGGTTGTGATTCTTATTTATTTAATTGTCAGTGTTTTAAATCTCCCTTCATCTCGTTCCTCTGTAGCTTCAGTGCTGATGGATTGACCGGGGTGACGTTGTTAAACGTTGCTAAGGAAACCTGTCCCGACCCAGACTCCTTTTGGGAACACATCAAGATGGATGTAAGTTACTGTAATGCCACTTAGCAGTTTACTGTCGTAATTTAGCCTGTTAGCATGCTAATTTACTAGGACAAATCCAAGCTTGTATATGTGTCCAGTATTGTATGAATTTGAGTTACGACATAAAGACACAATGTGGGTTAACTTGTGTTTTAGTTAAGCCCCAATGACCCCGCCGGCGGGGCTTTTTATTTTTCACGATACTGTGTCTCAGGGCTTCTTAATATTTAAAAAAAACTATGAATGTGTCATACCATAACGGGAAGAAACTCGGCTAACTGATGATACGAACAATTTTTACCGAAACAAAACACAAGTCTCACAAGAAGCGTCTAAATGAGCCCTGAGCGAAAACATGCTAACGCACTTAGCCCAGAACTCTAGCTATACCGATCGATATACTTATCGGGTCTGCACAAACAAGCTTAACTAACAAGCTGACATTCCACAGATTCTAGAAATATAAGTATCATCACTGAGCGATCAGAACTCGCGACAGGGGGGGCAAATACAGACAACACACGACGTAGCTTTAGGCAGCAAAACACGGAGATATGCTCACCTTTTGCTGTTATTCTGACCAAAAGTTTTGTTCAATGGCATTAAAACAAGAAAAACGTAGCTGAAGGTTAATCCATAGGTTAATCCAATGTGCCTGTCACTTTGAAAAAATTATTGATAATCCATAATTCCATTTTTATTTCAAAAACGGAGTTTTAATATTAGCTGCTAATGATAGCTGTATGACAGCTTCCTGTTTTGGCTACGCGTCACTCTTACTCCTTATTTGGTAACATGTGTGTGTATGTGGAACTTCCCCTCGATTCTATTGGCTCTAGCGGTTAAAAAGAGATGTCAATCATCAAAATCGACCAAGGGGGGCCAGAGATAGGTCAAATCCAAATGACCCCAGAAGTGGGTTTCTTTTGCTAAATCTCTCTAAAAAGGTACAATTTCACTTGTTTTGCATCAATCTTGATACAGGGTACTTATTATATAGTTTGGATTCCTAAAGCTTTTAGTCTACTAACTAACCCATCCTTCAAGGGTGGTTTTCACTATAAGTAATGTTGTTTTTTTGGATGGACACAATCATTTAATATGTTTTACTATGTTCAATCTGAATTTACTTTAAAATAAAAAAAATCTATATTGATTCTGACTCTTCTACATCCAACTCACAGGTTTATCCTTGCTTTTAGAAAAAAGATTATTCATTTAACCCTTTTAGAAGGGAAGTTATGGTCATTTGTTCTGGGAATGTCATTTTCGAGCCTGAGACCTGGAAAACAGGCTCGGGGCTTAACAGGTTAAAACTAACTAACTAACTAACTAGAGTGGCCCATGGTGGTGGGGTTATGGTATGGGCAGGCGTGTGTTATGGACGACGAACACAGGCCACTCGATTCACAACATTACCCTAACCCTACCCCTCACACCAGATACTGCCTAGACCCCCCCCAATAAAGCAAAACTGCACGTTTCAGAGTGGCCTTTTATTGTGGCCAGCCTAAGGCACACCGGTGCAATAATCATGCTGTCTAATCAGTATCTTGATATTCACCTGTGAGGTGGGATGGATTATCTCGGCAAAGGAGAAGTGCTCACTATCACAGATTTGTTCAGATTTGTGAACAATATTTGAGAGAAATGGTTATTTTGTGTTTATAGAAAATGTTTTAGATCTTTGAGTTCATCTCATGAAAAATGGGAGCAAAAACAAAAGTGTTACGTTTATATTTGTGTTCAGTGTACAAACATAGTTAGCATGCTAGCAGTTAACTATGACAAAACTAGGGTTGTAAGCCTATATCCCTCCAGTATTGTAGGATTTTGAGTTATTATGTGTTCACTTAAAACACTATTACACTGTAGGTGTGTGTAAACTGACCACAAATTAACATCTATTTTTCATATTTTCCTTCTAATATTCGCCACGTCTACTATAATAATTATTCTTGTTAGCATGCTAGCAGTTAACTGTGACAAAACTAAGTTTGTATATCTTTCAAGTATCGTTTGATGTTGAGTTATTATATGTTCACTTAAAGACACGTATGTTTACGTGTGTTTGAAACGGATACAAAAAACACCCCTTTCCTTCTCTTAGAATATTTAACACATGTAGTCTCTTTGTTGCTATCTTAGACTGTTAGCATGCTAGCAGTTAGCTATTACGAAACTAAGTTTGTTTATCTGTTCAGGGATGTAAGATTTTGAGTTATCTTTTTTAAGACACTATAACATGTGGGTTTACATGTCTGGCAACAAATAAACATATTCTTTCCCTCTTTTTCTTAGATTATTTGCCCCATTTAATATCTTAGTTAGCCTATCTTAGCCTGTTAGCATACTAGCAATTAACTCTTATCTCTCCAGTGTTGTGGGATTTTGAGTTACGATCTGTATTAACTTTAGAAATAAGTACATTCTAGGTTTATATCTGTTAAACCGACAGTAATTCCCTTTTTTCTTGGTGCAACAGGCTTGTCCTGGGGTGATTGTTGATGTCTTCAACAGAAATGCACCGGTGGTGATTGGCCTGTTCGTCGGAACTGGAGTTATATTGGTAAGCAGATGTGTTGCTGCTGTTGCATGCTTCAAAATGTATATGCAGTAAATACATTGCTAAAATAGGCTGGTGAATAACATTTACCCAAAAAATGTAAATATATATCACCTTTCTTTTTGTATTTACTGTATAGTCACATGTTTACTTAAATATGTTACCTAATACAGTTAAGCACAAAGGACAACAATATGCAAATGACAGCACAGTGTACTCTACCTTAAAACAATTAATAGAAAGGCTTTTTGTTTATTATTAAAAAATGACATGAATCGGTTTATTTGCAAAGACACAAGTTACAAGAGAAATAAAATAATTTCTAATAAATATTTAAATTAACCTTTGATTGGACAGTCTAAGAACCCAGAAATAACCTTACTTTTATTTCATACAGGATATCTTGAATGATGATGATGTATGTCGATGTTTATTTTTGATTCGACTTATGTTCTGTAATAGCATACAATCTGAATCTGCAAAGTAACGAAAGCTGTTGAACAGTTCCTCAAAATTGTACACAGGTACAGTACCTTAATGTATTTTATAACAGTCCACTACTACACTCTACATTTCACACAAAGCAGTATAACGAGTATCTAGCATTGAATTAGCATTAGCTGTTACGCAATTAGCCAATCGTATATCTTGTTGAATAAAACAGCTCCATACATTTTCAACATGCTTCATTTTGTCGTCTCTCGTTGTTCATAAAGTTATTACTTGTGGTCTAACCTATGCCCTCCTTTCTCTCTTTTAAAAAAACTCACTTTTCACTCTCTTCATCACTGCTCCCCAAAAGCTCCTGGCTTTGATTTGCAGCTCAATCCTTACAAACAAGCTCAAGACCCCACCCACTCCACAGTACATCATCCAGATTCAGCCTCCACCATCTCAGCTTGAATGTATCCCCACCTCCACCTCCATTTCCTACTCTTACCCCGAACAGAAGCCGGTGGTCTTGACCCCTCTGACTGTGGCCTACAACCCAGTGGTTATAACTTAGAGTGGGTTTTTCACTTTTACCACAATGCTCGGGCATAGAGGATACAGATCTGGGTTTATTTTCACATTCACTTTACTTCATATTTATCTCTTCTGTGCATGCTCACTGTGGGGTCTCTTCAGCTCCCTTTAAAAGGAAAAATCCACCCTTAAAGGCACAAATATAACGGCACTTAAGTTATTGGATCTTTTATGTTGTTTTACGTTTTTATTCCATTAGATAATGGAAAAATGCTTATCTGCAAATATTTTCCAAGCACTACTAAAGAAGGGGAATGATAAATATTTAAGCAAAAGAGCAATTCTTTTTCAATAAGTGTTTTTATTTTTTTTATTATATAAATACTGCACATATTTACCCAAAAAACCCGGTGCTGTTGGAGCTGATCTGAACAATAACAAGCCCATCTCCAACCTATCCTTCATCTCCAAAACTCTTGAAAGAGTGGTCGCCAGTGAACTTCAGTCCCACCTCGACATAAACAACCTCCATGAACCATTCCAATCCGGTTTCCGCCCAAAACACAGTTCTGAAACAGCCCTCGTCAAAATCACAAACGATCTCCTCCGTGCGGCTGACTCTGGACTGCTCACCATCCTCATCCTCCTCGACCTCACATCTGCCTTTGACACCATCTCCCACCCACTGCTCATCAAACGTCTGGCAGACATTGGGATCACTGGTGCTGCACTCTCCTGGTTTACATCCTACCTGACAGACAGAAAACAGTATATACAACTCAATAATCACAAGTCCAGCTGCTCCACTGTTTCACATGGTGTCCCCCAGGGGTCAGATTTGGGTCCACTCCTCTTCATCATTTACCTCCTCCCCCCTGGCCCCATCCTCTGTCACCATGAGGTCCAATTTCACTGGTATGCTGACGACACACAGGTCTACATATCCACCAAACCCAATGCTGCCCTGCCCCCCACCTCTCTCACCACCTGCCTCCAGGACATCAGGAGCAGGATGACCCGTAACTTCCTCAAGCTCAATACGAGCAAAACTGAGGCCCTGTTTGTTGGCTCGAAATCCACCCTCTCCAAAGCTCCACCCCCCTCCGCCCCAGACCTAATCATAGACGGTTTCCCTGTCCCATACCCAGGTTAAGAGCCTTGGTGTCATTCTGGACTGCTCCCTCTCATTTGCACCCCACATAAAAAAAATCACCCGGACTGCATTCTTTCATATACGAAACATCTCCTGACTCCGTCACATCCCGTATTGACTACTGGAATACCATCCTTAGGCCTTCCCATCAAACTCCTCAATAAACTCCAAATCATTGAGAACTCTGCCGTCCGGATCATGACCAAATCCTCTGACCACATCAGCCCCATCCTCATCCATCTGCATTGGCTACCTGTAAAATACCGGAGAGACTTCAAAACCCTCCTGCTCACATTCAAAGCCGTCCACAACCTGGCCCCCACCTATCTGGCTGACCTCCTACACCCCCTCTCGCTCCCTCCGCTCCGCCTCTGCTGGCCTGCTAACTGTCCCGACCCCACGCCTAGTCACGATGGGGGCTCGGGCTTTTAGCTGCACTGCTCCCAAACTATGGAACCCTCTCCCCCTTCACATCCGACAGTCTGACACAATCACCACATTAAAGTGCCTCCTTAAAACCCACCTGTTCGGATCAGCCTACTCACTGAAGTACTACATGTTCCCTGTTACGGTCCTTTTGTACTGTCTTAATCCTTTCCTTATAATATTTTATGAATTGTAATGTGTCTTTGGGTGCTTTGAAAGGCGCCTCTAAATAGAATGAATTATTATTTATTATTATTCTTCATCATCGTGGACATAAATAATGTGACACATCCGTTTAATAACAAAACTGTGAGGAAGAGCATGGGATACTGTAGGTCGTGTAGGATGGGATACAATTCCATACCATTGTTACACTTTTTTTTAGCCATGTTTATCGTAATAAGCATCGTCTTATGCTTTTTACGTTTTTGTGGAAGAGTTCAATACAAACTGAACCACTGGAAATATTGTTTTTAAATGAATAATGTATGCATAGATGAGAAAGGCATCATGTTCTGTATAATCAATTTAGATGATATGAAATGTTTACGTAAGGTCGGGTCGTATATGTCCCTGTCGACACCTTAAAGTGGGAATTGTTTTCTAATAGATGGGATTTTTCTATAGTTTTGCATTCCTTAACATTTCTTTTTTACGTCATTGTGGATCAGGAGGACCACAGGATTCAACTTAAATAAAGTAAAGGACCTTTTTGAGTGTGACAAGAATATTGTGTATCAGTCATCAGGTACTGTAAGAGGCTGTTAATCTGATTGTATAAACTGAGTGTAAATTCTGCCTTCCTGTAAACACTGCTTTGGTTCAAAAGGAAACGCCATGCCATTAATGACAATTATATTTGTGGTGGAAATTCGTCAATAAAGGGAACAAACAAATGAGACTTGTCTGTAAGTTTATTAGGCTTCTGCACAGAAGGATCGAACTCAGCAGATATCGGCAAAGCTACAGGCAGGCAGGGCCCCGGCATGTCCTGGAAAGAGTTGAGAGTGCCATACGCCCTTGAGCCTGGACCCAGCAGATATCAGTTTGCAGCGTTTTGTACACACACATCCCTATCAGGCTTTGAAGGGGAGGGAGGACCCACCACCCTGCTCCTCTCATAGGAGTGCAGGGGGAGGGCTACACTGTAGAAAGGGGGGTTTGGAAATCTGCTTCCATCTTCCTTGTATTGTTTTGGTTTGGATGATTGTGGTAGGCATGGTGATGAAGCCGGGGGAGATGGTGCGCGTCTCTGCTTCGGTGATTTTGGTGGGCGTCGTTGAGGGGCGGGGGTAAAGGACATGCTGCCAACCCTGCGTGTCGCCTTCATGCGGTCATCGAACTCCAGGGGGGTGGGCGAGGGTGAAAGGGTGAGCGGAGAGTAGAGAGAGCTGCTGGGGGATGAGTGAAGAGTATCCTCGAAGGCATTGACAGGGGGGGGGGTGACGGGCGGTGGAGACTCCTCCATGTGTCTCATAGGTCTCCCATAATCAGACCATTCCTCAGGCGGGTGCAGTGATACTTCTTCAGGGTTGTCTGCACGATGTGTTGTGTCTTTCTCCTGTTTTGATTCCTCTTGCCGCTTGTCCTTGGCAGAGGGAACAGATTGATGACGTAGGCAAAGCTACAGGCTAAAATGCACAGAATGGTCAATACAGACAGTGGAAAGCCAGGTGTTCAGTGCAAACAATCTGCTGAATCTCTCCACTCCTCTTCTGACTGGCGGTAGGGGGCCACTGATGAACACATCTGCATTAAGAGAACTGACAATTTCCAACAGACATTTAAAGTCTTCTTTCAGCACTTCTGACTCTTGTTTCACAACATCATTTGTTCCAATGTGCAGATCCACATTCTTCACAGTCTGATGTTCAGCCCCAATATGCAGGATCTTCTCAGCCAAGTCAGAGACCACATCCTTGGGAAAACAGAGTACTTTAGTGTAGTTCTTACTACACAGACCTTTTACATCTCTTACAGCAGAGTCGCCCACAATCAGAGTTTCAGGCAGTCGTTAGCTTTCCCTCTAGCCTTTTACTTTTGGAGTAGCTACTAAGTGAAACATAATTACTTAATTGGGTAATGGGAATGCAAGCAGACACAGATAAGAAACATGTGACATCACTATGTAACACTCAAGCTTCTATTGGTTATCGCGTGATGGGCTAAGGGGTGGGACATCTCTAAGAGGTTGACCAATCACAACAGAGCCGGCCAGCTAACCAATCAGAGCAGACTGGGCTCTGGTTTCAGACAGAGGGTGAAAAGAGGTGCTGCAGCCAGTGGCGTTTTTATATGTACAAAAGTGGTGGGGCACAAACAACTTAGATGTTCATATTATTATATATAAGCTTCTGGTGCTTTTTTACACACGTAAACAAATATCTGGCTATCCATGGTTCCGATAGGATAGAGAGAGGGGGGCGGGTGTCGCTCTATGCAAGTCAATGGGACTCGCTGATAGTTGAACATCGACGCTAAAGGGCCCAGCACTACGTTGATAGTGACGCCAAGGGATCCTGACATATAGGACGAGTTGGGAGTGAGAATGTTTGGACAGTGACGAGAGAACTCGTTTCCGGCAGCGAGAGCTGCGTCCCTAGCAACCACGTTACTATGAAAACGCTGACACACGGGAGATGACGATAACTTCACATGGATACTGGCCAATCTAAAACCTCTTTAGTAACATACGTAGCACATATACATTTGCTTGACTAGAACTGAAAACATCTTCGTATTCTCCACAAAAATGTGTGTTAGTGAACCAAAAGTCGTGATAGAAGCTTGCTTGTCAACATCCGGGTATTCCTGCACTGGTGGGCCATGCTAACAATACCGTGTCACAATATCAATCGATCCAGCAGAGCAATTAGGCAATACACAGAAGATCAACTAAATATATGACATAAAAGGAATTTACCAAAGCTGAAGTAGATGGTCAACTTTATTCATTTTCTTTCCGTTTTACTGATTGTTACTATACGCTGCTCTCTCTCGTCTCCTCTTCGTTCACAACTACTATTTCCGCTGCACACATACTTACAGCCAATCAGCTCTGAATTATGTGAGATTACGTTTTGGTGGGGATGACAGCACAGTCCCCCTATGGTGATTATTTATTTGCCGCACACATTGGCCGTTTCTCAATCACGAGGATGCTGGCTTGGTAGTCGCGTACTTCAAAGTCACTTCCTTCAGAAACGAAGCAAGTATAATTCCAAGCCACGGCTTCGGAAAACGAAGAAGAATGGAACGGGCTAACAAGTGTGCCACTCTCTCTAACGGTTTCAACATAAACTGTATTGAAAATAAATACCTCACGATGTCTATCTAATTATGAAGTTTCTTTACTTTCATGGAACACATTTATGGTGGTAACAAATTTAACAAAGTAACACATTTACTAACACTACACATTTTCTACGCCACTACACACTTACATTTAAGCGTCGGTTCAGCCATTCTCCGCAAGGATTTTTGAAATTGGTCCGTGAGCAAAACATTGTGGGGATTTTAAGGACGCGAAGTCTACCCATGTGCAGCCTCGAAATTTCCCCCAAACCAAGGACGCGGCCTCGGTGGAATTCCAAGTATGCTGGAGATTGGAACACTACTTCGGCGGCACTCCATGACGTAGTATCCTTGAAATATTGGCTTGGAAGCCAGTATCCTCGAGATTGAGAACCGGCCATTGAATAGAAGACTCTGAGCATGCGCAGTGTAGTTTTTACAATACACGTTCATTTTGACAGCAGAGAGAGGGGCTAGACTGCGGCTTGCCCCTCGCCTCATCGCTCAAGACAGTTCAATAGGCACACTGTGGACACTAATTAGAATAACGCAGACTAAAACAGCAATCTACATACGAATCAGATGATTAAACATGAATTTATTTTGCATTCCTTTGGAATTATTATTTGAATTACTTTCTGCTGACACTAGATGGTGCTGTGCCCCACATACCCCTAATGACCAGTCAGCACTGGCTGCAGCACAGGCAGTATGAGACAAATAAAGGGCTTTTTGAACATTAAAGCATGGAGACATGTCACAATAGAGACACTAAAGACAAATATGAACCTGAAATGAGCAGAATATGACCTCTTTAAGTCCAGTATTTGAGTAGATCTACTTAATTCAACTTTAGTTTTGTTCCGTTTCATATATTATCTGTTTCTCTAATGGTGAATAATGTGTGTTTTTCAAGACACAAGGTAGAGGATTTTTTTTTACATTTTTACAGGTACAGAATTACGTGTGGTTTATTATTATTGTATGAGCCAAAGGCAAATATAAAAATCATCAAAGCCAGGAGGAAAATATTTGCATGAAGGTCCCCGAGTTAAAATCAGGGTTTGAGAGACAAAAAAACATTGTGTCAGATGTCACTCCCTGTCCTTTGTTTCCAATTGTGTTATGTATGATTATATATTTCACATTTACACCAATTAAAACATATCCACTACCAGTTTTTCATTTACTGTTCTTGCATTATAAATTGTTTGAATACCTGTGATATTTGTGTAAATTAAATACAAAAGCAAACAGACAAGACATCAAAAAAAGTAAAAGAAATAACAATAACATAAAAAGTAAATGCATAAAAGTGCTATGGCTTGTTCTTAATTTTATAATTAAGAACAATTAAGTTGTATTCTTATTTATTTATAGTAAGAAAAAACTCTTAAAATTCACAAAATCACTTTCATTTCACAAAATTCACTTTCATTCCATGAGATCCCATTTCCTTAACTTTCACTCCAACCGTCGTCCTGTTCATGTAGCCCCGCCTACTTTGTACGCCTACGCCTGCTTATAGGTTGTCTCTCATATCCCTCACTCCTTTCAGCCAATCAAATGAGAAGAGGCGGGACATGACGCACGTTGGGGTATTAAATAAAGTCACGCTGCGTCGACGGTGTTAATCCTGTTGTGTTTTCTGTTTGATAGCAGCAAGGATTAAAGTCGTCAAAAGATATCCAGGTATTTATAACATTTTAAAGCTTATGTTGTTTTTTGGCTACATTACTTTGATATATTAACAAGATAAAACGCTGTTGTAATGATTTAAACGTGTTAAAACGTAATATGGCATCTAGACGTAAAATGTAACACTAAACGGTTGTTATTTGTATGTATGTATGTGTGTGTTTGTTGTATAGGTAGAAGCTTGCATTAGAAAAGGCATGCATAAGTGAGAAAATAACGTGCTTTTCTTGTATTTACAGTAAAATAAGCATCATGGCTCTGGACGGATGTGGCCTCCTCTGCAAATACACGCTGTTCATTTTCAACCTCATCTTTGCGGTAAGTGGTTTAATAATTATGATACTTCATATTTTAATTCTTCCCTTTTTTTGTTTACTTTATAGTGTTCTGTGCACGTTTTAACGCTGTGAATAACTAATGGTTTGTAAGTGTTTCTGAGGTTGTGTTAAAGTTGTTGGTGTGGGCTGGCACACTTTGCTTTCGTTTCTGTGGAATACCAGCTCGCCGAGACTTCCATTTCCTGAGTTCCCTATTATTGCAGTTATAGCGCCTCTGTGGTCACATCCGGGAAGGAGAAAGGAAAACAACATCTTTTAAAAAAGGGGTGTCCAAACATCCCCGAGGGCCACATCAAGAAACATATACTAATGGCTGGGCCCCTCACTAGAAGTTAATTGAGCAAAATCAATCAAATGTTGGTCAATTATGCCTGATAATTGAATATGCGTTAAGAAACAAACAGCCTACACCACAGGGTTTCATTTATGTAATTACAGAAAGTGTTGGCAGCTCACTCCTTAAAACGGAAGCCTCACTGCTATGCCTGGTGACGATGGTTGTTACCGAGTGGCTAAATAGGACTACAGAAATGGTCAGACTGCTCATAAGGGGAAATATGAGTGGTCTATTTCAAGCTTGTTATCTAAATAGGTTATTAGGCTTTTCTTTTTAATCAACTAAGATTTGTTAGAAGATGTTTTCAACTTTAATAGAATGAATCTATTGGAAAAGTGGGCTTTGTCACACATAATATATGTAAGAAGTACACTATAAGAAAAGCACAAGTTTCATGTGTGGGCCATATTTAATTATACTTTTAGAATTTGATTTTTTTTTTACATGAAGGTTTATGTACACATTAACTGTATATTAAAGGTGGGGTATGTAATTTATTTCAGAAACCCTTTTTGTTATATTCCATGGAATGCTCTTAACTTCCCGAAAGCAATGAATATATTAAATGCTTTGACAATAAATACATAACAAAATGTCATCATTCTGAATGTGAAACAGTGTGAAGCTTCCTGTCTGATGCACATTCACACTGTGGTTGTTTGTGTTTTTCTGTGGCTGTGCAGCTGGTGGGGTTTGTGTTCCTGGGTCTGGGCCTGTGGCTGAGGTTCAGCGATAGCACCAGAGCTATCTTTCAATTCGAGGCCCTCAACTCAAGCGCATTCGTCATTGGTCAGTACATATGTGGCATGATTTCACCAGAATAAACATATTGTGTGTCTGAAACATGTTTACTCACAGATTTCTATATCTTTTTTTAAAGCGGTGACTGTCCTGATTATCACGGGCTCGGTGATGCTGATCGTCGTCGTGTTTGGAGACTACGGCGCCTGCAACGAGAAACGATGCGCTCTGCAAATAGTGAGATTTCCGTGTATACAGCCATATAGTGTATACAGCCATTTTATGTGATTGCAAAAGCCTGCCTTACACAACTGGCTTACTGTTGCATACGTGCAGAACTCACTGAAATTGAGTTCTTTGTAACCAAATGTCTCTCATCGTTATTACTTCACTTCCTGACACCTACTGGAAGACAGATATGTTCTGCAAATGTAGAACCACAAAGTATCATTACTCAGTTTCCTATTTAGAAAGTTCCACATGCGAGCGAGGAACGGAGAATGTATAGAAGAAATCAGCTGGGTTTACTAACTGCTTCCTCTCTGTGTAGTTTTCAGCCCTGGTGACCATCCTGGCAGCTGCTGTGGTTTTTTTTGGAGTGATGGCTTATTCCAGGAAGGAGGAGGTAAGATGGAAGAAAAACAAACAAGAGAAGAATAAATGTTTAAAATTAATACTTTATGTATGTTCATGAATTTGCGTTTTATTTTTCAGATTGGATTGAGAATGGGGGAGTTCTACTCGAGCATATATTTGCTGTATGTTGCTAACAGCGACCCAGTTCTTGCCGTCACTCTCACATTCATCCAAAAACTGGTAATACTTTATTTCCTTCTTCCATTTGTTAAACATTTCTAATTTTAAAATTGTAATTCAAAATTGTTGTTTGTCTTATATTGTTTCAGACTTGAGATGGAAACGTGAATATATATATATATTATCAAATAAAAGACAGTATGAAATAAATGATTAAAATGTAATAAATTGTGTAAATACGCAAATGAACCAACATTTCCTTTAAATAATTGATTTGAAAAATAATTTAATTTAAAAGTGCTATTTAACTAATAAATAACCCCAACAAAGCCATATGTTATCAATAAAAACTCTCCAAAAATATAACTAATAATATATTTTGAGTCAGTTTTTATTCTAAAAAATCTCTTAATTCATTGCCTTGTTTACATATTTGAAATGTGTTTAAGAGAGTAGAGTTGCTTATTACTCATGTCTTTATTTACTTCCACATTGATTATATAATGTGAGATTTAAAATATGTGGTTGTTATTTAATTGTCAGTGTTTTAAATCTCCCTTCATCTCGTTCCTCTGTAGCTTCACTGCTGTGGAGTGACCGGGGTGCCGTTGTTAGACTTTGCTAAGGAAACCTGTCCCGACCCAGAATCCTTTTTGGAACACCTCAAGATGGATGTAAGTTAATGCCAATAGCATTTTACTGTCGTACTTAACCCTGTTAGCATGCTAATTTACTAGGACAAATCTAAGCTTGTATATGTGTCCAGTATTGTATGAATTTGAGTTACGATATTTTTCAAGACACTTACAATGTGGGTTTACTTGTGTTACTAACACAAAATTAGGGCTGCCCCCTAATAGTCGATTAATCACTAGTCGACTAATAAAGTCTTAATCAAGCAATTTTTCATTAATCGATTAGTTCAAAAAATATATATAAGAAAAAAAAGAGCTCCGTGCGCTGCATGTGCTATGACGCGTCACCTGGAAACCCTCAGACTTCATTCAGAGCGGAGCCTGGTCATTAAGTTAATTTGGTGAGGCAGGACATTGAAAGTGTGGATCTTTCTGAGCGAGTAAAGGACGAGTCCCACAAGGTGACATACAAACTACGACGCGTAAAAGTCTCCTCCATACCCACCATCAGAGTGCAGCTTCCTGAATGCCGGCTTCATAACAAAACACGGAGCTTAATTATTGCGACTACGTGCTGACTCAGCAGCAGTGAGTCAGCCTAACTTTGTATCAACATATATAGACCTATAATATATAATCTTTCTGACCTCAGAAAACGATAAAGCTTTAATTTCATGCAGACGCTCATATTTTCAGTGTTTCCGTTTCCTCTGTAGTATTTATTGGCTTTTTTTATATTATTCAGATATGAATAATAGAAAATAGAACTTAATGTTCCGTGTGTGTCCTCGCTGCTTGTTCACACACACACAATAATAATCCTTACCGGAGCTTCTGCTGTTTGAACCGCTGCGTCCGTGCGCTGTGACTCATGCTTTAATTTATATTTCAAAGGTTCATTATTACAGTTTTATTTTAACACACGATTAGTATATCTGTCAGGTATCGTTTGATTTTAGTTATTATATATGTTCACTTAAGACAGTATTACAATGTTGGTTAACCTGTATTTGAAACTGACAAATAAACACATTTTTTCATATAATATTCGCCACGTTTACTAACATAGTTTTGCCTGTTAGCACGCAACTATGACAAAACTAAGTGTGTATATCTTTCAAGTTTCGTTTGATTTTGAGTTATTATGTGTTCACTAAAAGACACTTACAATGTAGGTTTACGTGTGTTTGAAACGGATACAAAAAACACCCCTTTCCTCCTTCTCTTAGAATATTTACCACATTTAGCATCTTTGTTGCTAGCCTATCTTAGACTGTTAGCATGCTAGCAGTTAGCTATATTTGTTTATCTGTTCAGGGTTGTAAGATTTTGAGTTATCTTTTTTTAAGACACTATAACATGTGAGTTTACATGTCTGACAACAAATAAACCTATTCTTTCCCACTTTTTCTTAGATTATTTGCGCCATTTAATATCTTAGTTAGCCTATTTTAGCCTGTTAGCATGCTAGCCGTTAACTATAATAAAACTAATGTTTATCTTTCCAGTGTTGTAGGATTTTGAGTCACGATCTGTATTCACTTTTGAAATTAGTTGATTCTAGGTTTATATGTGTTTAAAACTGACAATAATCCCCTTTTTTCTTGGTGCTACAGACTTGTCCTTTGGCGATCATTAATGTCTTCAACAGAAATGCACCGCTGGTGATGGGCGTGTTCGTCGGAACTGGAGCTCTTCTGGTAAGCAGATGTGTTGCATGCTTCAAAATTGAAATGCAGTAAATTGATTTTTTTTCAGCTAAAATAGGACGGTGAACAAAATGTACCCATTTTTGTATTTTATGTATAGTCACATGTTTAATTTAAAAATGAGATACCTAAAACAGTTAAGCATACAAATGACAGAAAAGTGTACTCTACATTCAAAAAATTAATACTAATGGTTTTTGTTTATATGTAACTAAAGAAAATATCAATTACACAATATAATTGTTGCCACGTCTACTATCTCAGTTTAGCGTGTTAGCATGCTAGCACTTAACTATGACCGGAATCGGTATATTTGCGAGGACACAAGTTACAAGAGAAATAAAATAATTTCTAATAAATATTTAAATTAACCTTTGATTGGACTGTCCAAGAACACTAATGGCGCTTTTCCACTGCAGGACCTTGCACGGCTTAGTACGGTATGGTTAGGCCTTGGTAGGCCAGGCTCACTTAATGCTGCGTTTCCATTACAGTTTAGTACCTGGGGTAGTAACTATAGTAACGCATTGTAGGCGGGGCGATCGGCTGTTTGGCGGGCAGAGAGACGCTGCGTAAAACATCCGTGACGTCATCTTCAATGCGAACCACAAAACCAAAACATCAGCTGTTAGCACTCAGAGCTCACAGCTCCTCATATCTGTTCAGAAACTAGACAGAAGTTAAAAAAGTACAAACCACAGACTGCCTGTGTCATGGCGAATAGAGTCGCTGGTTTATTTATGTCTGTAGGCCGTTGTTGTGAGTGTGGACGGAGCATATACAAGGTTAGCTTAGCCTGTTCGACCCGATCTCCATTCATAAAACACGCATTTTAAAAGGTTTTTCGCCTGCCGTCTTGTCTGCAGACTGGCATCTTTTTGAATCGTATATTACAATTAAATCACGGTAAAATATGTTCATTTTGTTGTAGCTACCTTGCCAGCGATTCTCTCCGACCATTC
Source organism: Pseudochaenichthys georgianus (assembly GCF_902827115.2). Lineage (NCBI taxonomy): Eukaryota > Metazoa > Chordata > Actinopteri > Perciformes > Channichthyidae > Pseudochaenichthys > Pseudochaenichthys georgianus. The sequence goes on along the minus strand of NC_047510.2, from coordinate 33,059,026 downwards.
AGCAGTCGAGAGTGTTTACGTCACTAGTTTAGCATATTCAGCCCGGTTGTTGGCCCGGTAAGAACCTCGATTTTGGAGGGCCAGAAAAAAGGTGAAAAAGTAGCCCTGGGCCGGAACTACCCCTAGTGGAACAGCAAAAAAATAATACGTGCTGCAGTGGTCCATTAAATAAAAAATTATCTTAAATAATTGTATGTTTATTTTTGATTCGTCTTGTGTTTTGTAATTGCATAAAATCTGAATCTGCAAAGTAACTAAAGCTGTTGAACAGTTCCTCAAAATTGTACACAGGTACAGTACCTTAGTGTACTTCATTTCAGTCCACTACTTCACAAACAACAATTAACTAGTATTTAGCATTAGCTGTTACGCAATTAGCAAATCGTGGACACAATAGAGAGTAGTGGGTCTTGCATATCTTGTTGAAAAAAACAGCTCCATTCATTTTCAACATGCTTCATTTTGTCGTCTCTCGTTGTTCATAAAGTTATTGCTTGTGGTCTAACCCCTATGCCCTTCTTTCTCTCTTTAAAAAAACTCCTCCCCCTGTCTTGATTCAAACTAATAATTTTCACAATATATTTCACTCTCTTCCCCAATGCTCCCCAAAAGCTCCTGGCTTTGATTTGCAGCTCAACCCTTGCTAAAAAGCTCAAGACCCCATCCTCTCCTCAGTACATCATCCTGACTCAGCCTCCAACATCTCAGCTTGAATATATCCCCACCTCCACCTCCATTTCCTACTCTTTCTCCGACCAGGAGCCGGTGGCCTTCACCCCTCTGACTGTGGCCAACATCCCCATAGTTATGACTTAGAGCACTTTCACCACAATGCTCGGGCATAGAGGATACAGATCTGGGTTTACTTTCACATTACTTCATGTTCATCTCTTCTGCGCATGCTCACTGTGGGTCTCTTCAGCTCCCTTTAAAGGAAAAATCCACCCGTAAGTAAAATGGATTGTTAAAGCGCTTTTCCCAGACATTTCATCAAAAAAAATATTATTTCAACCTCAGTTTTTTATTTCTAATCTGCCTGTATTAAAAAAATACATATTTAAAGAGTTGGATTTTTCCTTAAAGTGTCTTCATATCTAATTGTGCCTTCCACACAAGCATCTCTTTGTGTAGCTGCATGCTAATTGCTAGCCTGGGCTGGTACCCGTCTTACATCGAAACTCATTCTGTGGCTGGTGTGACCCGGGTGAGGAAGCCTGGCTCTTATTCCCATCCCTCCTCTTCACCTCCCCCCTCTGTGTCTGAATGACAGGTTGTTGCCCTGGTCTGCAGCATTGTCCTCCTGACACAGACCAAGAAGGCGCAGCAGGAGATCACTGCGCGATACACAACCGTGTACTAACAGGAGTTCAACCCTCATCAGCGAAGACACAGCACTGGATTTCAAGCTTGAAAAACGTTACAAACATGTCCGAACTCCAAACTGATCCCAACACACTCTCCCCACTTCCACTCTGTTTCCAAAACCCCCCCAACAGGAAGTTATCAAACCCTCCAACAGGAAGTTATCAAACCCCCCCAACAGGAAGTTATCAAACCCCCCCAACAGGAAGTTATCAAACCCCCCGACAGGAAGTTATCAAACCCCCCAACAGGAAGTTATCAAACCCATCGACAGGAAGTTATCAAACCCTCCGACAGGAAGTTATCAAACCCTCCCAACAGGAAGTTACCAAACCCTCCGACAGGAAGTTACCAAACCCGACAGGAAGTTATCAAACCCTCCGACAGGAAGTTATCAAACCCTCCGACAGGAAGTTATCAAACCCTCCGACAGGAAGTTATCAAACCCTCCGACAGGAAGTTATCAAACCCCCCCAGAAGCCATTTTACAGCCATTTTAAACCAAGAGAGTATTTTAATGATAGAGGTTTAATAAAAAGAAATAAATGCCAGGGATTTTTATTATAATTACTTTCTGTCAGAGATGCTGATTTCAATCTCTGGTTATGAAAAGTTACGACAGTTCCTGAGACTGACAGCTTTTCCCAAGCCTCTCCATTTGGCCCTCCAGTGGAAGTGTGTTGTGTTGGGATTGAATTTGGGTCCGTATGTGAAACATCACGTTGTGCTTATCATCTGAGCTATCGTAAGCAGACAACTGATTTATTTTCCTCGCTGTTGACAATCAATATTTTATTGTGCCCTTTTCTTTTTGTATCTTCATGCAGTAGCTTAGTGGAATGGATGTCGAGTATAATGGTCAATTATTCATCTAGGTACGAACGGACAGGCCTCTTCATCATCGTGGACATACGATAAATAATGTGACGCATCCGTTTAATAACCAACTGTGAGGGAGAGTATGGGATACTGTAGGAGGAGAGCGATAACATACCTGTTACACTTTTTTTACCCATGTTCATCGTCTTTTTTTCCTCCAATGCTTTTAACGTTTTTGTGGAAGAGGTAATTACTCACCGAGCCGCTGGAAATATTGTTTGTAATGAACATTGTATGCATAAATGAGAAAGGGAGCATGTTCTGTGAAAACCATTCAGATAATATGAAATGTTTACGTAAGGTCGGGTCGTACACGTCGACACCTTAAAGTGGGAATTGTTTTGCTATAGAAGGGATTTTTCCATAGTTTTGTATTCCATTTAATTTCCTTTTTATGCGATTGTGCATCAAGAGGACCGCAGGATTCAACTTGAATAAAGTAAAGGCCCTTTTTGAGTGTGACATGAGTCGTCAGGTACTGTTAACCGTACTGCATAAACTAAGTGTATACGCGCCTTCCTGTAAACACTGCTTTGGTTCAAAGGGAACCGCCATGCCATTAATGACAATTATATTCACGTGTTGTATTCCTTCAAGTTCCTGAACACATGTTTGTGATCAAATGCATCGAGTGTTGTTTAGTATTGCTTGTCCTTCTCTTTGCACAGTCGTTTTTTTGCACTATACGTTTTCTAATAAATATTCCATTCGGGGCTTTTCCCCTTTTCTTCACCAAGACTTGTGTGTTTGTCATTTCCATGAAACAAATCCAGAGTGCAGGTGTGTAAAAGTATTTATTTCATTTCTCACACGTCACTGCCAGGACCTGTGAGGGGAAAACAAAAGTTAGTGTCGTGATAAACGAGTCCTCGAGACATTTGTTTTCTCTAGTCTTGTGCTTTAGGAAGGTGTGTTTGTAAAGTCCTTGGAAAATAAGCAATACTAAGTGAGACATCATTTCTTAATTGGGTAATGGGAATGCTATGTATGTAATGTGCTAGCAGACACATGTAGACAAGAGCAATAGATTCTTCATAAGCAATTCTTAGGCAGTTTAAGTAGCCCTCATTTTCAGGAACTTCTGGATTTTAGCATTTGCAGACCATTTACATGCACACAAACCTAGATAACACAACAGGAAAGGGAAAACCACACCAGGCCCATGTTTAAAATATAATTATTTTTTCACTGGGCATTTGAAAGTTAAATTATGTAGCCCCATTTCACTTATTTTAAGTCTTGGGAACGCTAATGAATATGTTTCCTATAGCAGTCCGCAGTTTCTCTTGGGTGTTGAACTTACTGTTGATGCAGCTTATGGTGCAGTCAACATGTGCAGCATAGCACACCTCTGTCAAACACATGAAGTAGATCTGAGGAAACAAACATATTGAAACCGTTTTATTAAAAGTAAAGCCAGTATCATGCATTAACTGTTTAGCGTTTTAAGAGACACTGGCAAAAAAAGTTCTGGCTGTTTCATATAATCAGAGATGGAAAAAGCACACACATCCTTTACTCAGAAGTGCAGATACTCATGTTTAAAAATACTCTGGTGAAAGTAGAAGTACTGACTAAACTTCTTTACTCAAGTCAAAGAGGCTTTGAAATGTACTTCAGTAAAAAGTACCCATAACTAGCAGCTGCTTTAAAGAGTACCTGACCTCCCTTTATATTAATAGAACAATGATGTTATTGTTAGCTAATGAATGTTTCCATGCTGAACAACGGCAACATGACAACGTTTCCATTGGTCCCTGTTCTTTAGAGGAGACCAGGAAGTGATGGATACACGGATCGTGTTCCAATCAATAGGCACGCAGTGACTCTAAAGAATAATGATCACGCACCAAACACACATTCAGACTAAAGGAACCAGCTGTTTGGGAAATGAGAGAAGTAGAAAGTACAGGTATTTGAGTTCAACATGTAAGAAGTAGAAAGTACAGGTATTTGAGTTCAACATGTAAGAAGTAGAAAGTACAGGTATTTGAGTTCAACATGTGAGAAGTAGAAAGTACAGGTATTTGAGTTCAACATGAGAGAAGTAGAAAGTACAGGTATTTGAGTTCAACATGTAAGAAGTAGAAAGTACAGGTATTTGAGTTCAACATGTAAGAAGTAGAAAGTACAGGCATTTGAGTTCAACATGTAAGAAGTAGAAAGTACAGGTATTTGAGTTCAACATGTAAGAAGTAGAAAGTACAGGTATTTGAGTTCAACATGTAAGAAGTAGAAAGTACAGGTATTTGAGTTCAACATGTAAGAAGTAGAAAGTACAGGTATTTGGGTTCAACATGTAAGAAGTAGAAAGTACAGGTATTTGTGTTCAACATGTAAGAAGTAGAAAGTACAGGTATTTGGGTTCAACATGTAAGAAGTAGAAAGTACAGGTATTTGAGTTCAACATGTAAGAAGTAGAAAGTACAGGTATTTGAGTTCAACATGTAAGAAGTAGAAAGTACAGGTATTTGGGTTCAACATGTAAGAAGTAGAAAGTACAGGTATTTGAGTTCAACATGTAAGAAGTAGAAAGTACAGGTATTTGAGTTCAACATGTAGAAAGTACAGGTATTTGAGTTCAACATGTAAGAAGTAGAAAGTACAGGTATTTGAGTTCAACATGTAGAAAGTACAGGTATTTGAGTTCAACATGTAAGAAGTAGAAAGTACAGGTATTTGAGTTCAACATGTAAGAAGTAGAAAGTACAGGTATTTGAGTTCAACATGTAAGAAGTAGAAAGTACAGGTATTTGAGTTCAACATGTAAGAAGTAGAAAGTACAGGTATTTGAGTTCAACATGTAAGAAGTAGAAAGTACAGGTATTTGAGTTCAACATGTGAGAAGTAGAAAGTACAGGTATTTGAGTTCAACATGTGAGAAGTAGAAAGTACAGGTATTTGAGTTCAACATGTGAGAAGTAGAAAGTACAGGTATTTGAGTTCAACATGTGAGAAGTAGAAAGTACAGGTATTTGGGTTCAACATGTAAGAAGTAGAAAGTACAGGTATTTGAGTTCAACATGTAAGAAGTAGAAAGTACAGGTATTTGAGTTCAACATGTAAGAAGTAGAAAGTACAGGTATTTGAGTTCAACATGTAAGAAGTACAGGTATTTGAGTTCAACATGTAAGAAGTAGAAAGTACAGGTATTTGAGTTCAACATGTAAGAAGTAGAAAGTACAGGTATTTGAGTTCAACATGTAAGAAGTAGAAAGTACAGGTATTTGAGTTCAACATGTAAGAAGTAGAAAGTACAGGTATTTGAGTTCAACATGAAAGAAGTAGAAAGTACAGGTATTTGAGTTCAACATGTAAGAAGTACAGGTATTTGAGTTCAACATGTAAGAAGTAGAAAGTACAGGTATTTGAGTTCAACATGTAAGAAGTAGAAAGTACAGGTATTTGAGTTCAACATGTAAGAAGTAGAAAGTACAGGTATTTGAGTTCAACATGTAAGAAGTAGAAAGTACAGGTATTTGAGTTCAACATGTAAGAAGTAGAAAGTACAGGTATTTGAGTTCAACATGTAAGAAGTAGAAAGTACAGGTATTTGAGTTCAACATGTAAGAAGTAGAAAGTACAGGTATTTGAGTTCAACATGTAAGAAGTACAGGTATTTGAGTTCAACATGTAAGAAGTAGAAAGTACAGGTATTTGAGTTCAACATGTAAGAAGTAGAAAGTACAGGTATTTGAGTTCAACATGTAAGAAGTAGAAAGTACAGGTATTTGAGTTCAACATGTAAGAAGTAGAAAGTACAGGTATTTGAGTTCAACATGTAAGAAGTAGAAAGTACAGGTATTTGAGTTCAACATGTAAGTAGAAAGTACAGGTATTTGAGTTCAACATGAAAGAAGTAGAAAGTACAGGTATTTGGGTTCAACATGTAAGTAGAAAGTACAGGTATTTGAGTTCAACATGAAAGAAGTAGAAAGTACAGGTATTTGTGTTCAACATGTAAGAAGTAGAAAGTACAGGTATTTGTGTTCAACATGTAAGAAGTAGAAAGTACAGGTATTTGTGTTCAACATGAGAGAAGTAGAAAGTACAGGTATTTGAGTTCAACATGTAAGAAGTAGAAAGTACAGGTATTTGGGTTCAACATGTAAGAAGTAGAAAGTACAGGTATTTGTGTTCAACATGAGAGAAGTAGAAAGTACAGGTATTTGTGTTCAACATGTAAGAAGTAGAAAGTACAGGTATTTGTGTTCAACATGAGAGAAGTAGAAAGTACAGGTATTTGAGTTCAACATGTAAGAAGTAGAAAGTACAGGTATTTGTGTTCAACATGTAAGAAGTAGAAAGTACAGGTATTTGTGTTCAACATGTAAGAAGTAGAAAGTACAGGTATTTGGGTTCAACATGTAAGAAGTAGAAAGTATTTGTGTTCAACATGTAAGAAGTAGAAAGTAAAAAGTGGTTAGAAAAATAAGTAGTGGAGTAAAGTACTGATACCAGAAACATATGCTTAAAGGTGGGGTAGGTAAGTTTCAGAAACCGGCTCGAGATACACTTTTTGTTATATTCCATGGAATGCTCTTAACATCCCGATAGCAATGAATATCTGAAGTGCTTTGACAAAAAATACATAAAAAAAAATGTCATCTGTAGAAGCCGTAATACTGTAAAAAGTACAACCAATCCGTTTAGCCAAACGGATTGGATGGCCTACCTGCCTGTCAGCCTTCCATCGGGGCACAAAGGTATCTCGTGCCCTCATTGGTCATGTGCGCGTTCGTGTGTGTTGGAGAAGGGGCTCTGGAAGGAAGTGGCAGATTTTCTCCGGTTGTGTATTTTCTAATTCTAGCGATATCGAGCCGGTTTCTCAAACTTACCTACCCCACCTTTAAGTTCAGTAACAACAAAGTATTTGTACTCCACTACTTCCCACCTCTGTGTAATTATGTACTTTTCATAATTATTGTCCTGTATGCGCGTGTTAGTTCAGAGGGAGTTACCTCGGGGTCCTGCAGGTGAGAGGATCCTCCTTCAGTCAGGGGGGAGGGGCTCTCAGAGGGCGGAGACTGGAGGGCAGGGATCAGGATCCTCTGGGTGGGGGGCGGGTTGGAGTGGGAGAGCAGCTGGGAATCACCGCAATCTGAACAGAAAAGACATGACATGTAGAAAGCAGGAAATGCTCCTTTAAAAAACACTTTAGCAATACGGACAAAACTTGTAAATATATAATTTAACTGCAATACTCAATATACTCTATTGCAGTGAAAATGTAATGCAAATATCTGGTGATCAGCATCAAGCATCTTTACCAACATTACACCACTTTTTATTTTTCAATAGACATTTTTGCTTTTGACTTCTTGCATAAATCTTATTGATAATTTTGTATATATATATATATATATATATATATATTCTATAATAACGGAGTAACCCCTCAAGGATGATTTAAGTTTTCCGATTCTGATTTACGGGCAATAGTTTGACCCAACAATACAAAAGCACAATCCACACTAAAATATCAAAAGGGGGTAAGAGTGATTTTTATTTAATGTCTGCTCTTTCCATCTTCACCGTGGTAACACTGTAACAAAACAAAGCATCCACTGCGGGAAGAAAGAAGGATTTCAGATGTCCTACTGTTCAGTTGTTAGAGATGAATCCGTTTATTTTATAGTCTTACACTAAAAGTCACTTCCTGTATTGCCGTGATAAAATGAACATGCGCAATAAACGTGCCACTTCCGGTTGAAGCAATGCCGACGGGGTGTGTGTGCTAGTGTGTGTGTGTGTGTGTGTGTTTTATTGTGTCTTGATATGCGTCTGTTGATGTCACACATGGAGCTGCTGTGATGCAAGGAGCATTTCAGACTTGATCTGACCATTAAAGTATTATCGTATCGTAAGATGGCAACGTCAACACCTACCCATCGTAGACCAGCCTCCAGCTGCTGTACGGTGTGTGTGTGAACGCCAGGCAGGAGTGAACCAGCAGCAGCAGCAGGTGGGGAGGGGCGGGGGGGTCCTGAAGGCTCAGCTGCAGGTAAACAGAACCTCCTCCAATCACGCTGAGGGGAAGGTGAGCCTCAGGGTGGAAGCTGCTGAACGACTCATCTGTGTACAAAAAAAAAATCTAAAACTCAAAATTGTGCTTCAATTGAATTTCTCCACCTTCAAAATGTTCAGTTACTTTGAAGATTCTGATTAATAATACAAACATATATCAGATTTCTATCCAACAGGTACAACATTAATGCATCAATCATTTAAAACACAATAATAATATATATTTTTACTGAAATAGGCGATACGATAACAGGTAAGATTTTGATGCAGGACTTTTACTTGTAACTGAGTTTTCATACTGTATTGTAGTATTCAGGGGATCTGCAGGAATCCTGAAGACCCTTCCCATACATTTTAAGACCTCATCGCCACTTGGAGTTGTAACCGGTTACCTTGGCGACACACTTCACCTCACATTGACTATATACAGTATTGATTGTCCTTCCTCCTTATCTTCCAACCATTTGGACGTAGACTTGCATTTCCCCATAACGATGTTGCTTAGCAACCGGCGTAAACGGAGCTTCGCGCTATCAAGCATTGAGCGTGCGATGTCCTGTTCAGATGACGTCACACCCAACGGGATGTCATCAATAAACTACACAGAATCACACGACACACCTACGCCATGACTACATTCAGGCAGACTGTAGAATACAACCTCTTTGGACCATTTAGATACTTACTGAAAACAAGCTACAAAATGTAACACCTTGGAAAATGCCGTTTAATAGCCTTCATTTTCGCTAAATTGATTTATCAGCTTTTAATACTTTTTAAGACCCCGCGGACCCCCTGGAATTTCTACTTTTAGTAAAATATATATATAGTACTTATTCAACCTCTTGTTATATAAAGAGAATACAGTGGAGACGATCACCTGTGGCGATTCTCAGCTGCACAGTGACGGTGGAGACTGGAGGCAGAACGGGAGGAGGGGGATTCATCTCGTGGAGCCTCTCGTCACCTGGAGGGGAACGACACCGCGCCCTCAACCTGAGGACCAGCAGAGGAACGAGGCATGCGTTTTATTCATTCAACTGGGACCGTGCACATTCATCAACATTTCTGTAAATCTGACAGTTTGCCAAGAGGCTATTTTCCATCTGTCGTCCCTGGACAGATTCTGCAAGTCAACCAAAAGACACATTTCATTTTAAACAAGTAAATACAATAACATAAAACATGCAGTAGTGGAATACTTAATACCAACATCCTCACCTTTGTCACAGTAACTTCAATACTGTGACAAAGTATTTAAAAAAGCTTCAACACCAAAAACAGATCTGACAATACTCATTGTTTGAAATGTTTAAAAGAGAGGCAGATGACTGTCTTGTGATGTGTGTAAATCCTCTGAAGGAACTCATTCTCGTGTTTTCTGTGTGAAGAATTAAAAAGGATAACACATTTCATATAAAACAAGGAAATAAAACTGTCAAACGCAGAATAAGTAATCAACGTAACGCCGACCTGACGGGAGAGATCTCAGAGCTGTGGTCCAACACAGAGTCCGGCACCACGAGGCTCAAACGCTGCCCCGATGCGCAGTCTGTCGGAAAACACACGGAAATTAAATATACTCAAGAACTGTGATGTAAAATGTCAGATTATTTCGTTCATATCCTAATTTCTACTTTACTTCATCCCAAAGGAAATGTTTTATCTTTTACATTTTAAGGGATTAGTTACTTTGTAAATTTAGATAACAAAATAAACGAATTGAGATGCGTTCTTATGATTAGGCTACCCAGCTGTGGTTTGAATGATTTCCACCTTTAGATTTATATAAATATTTGTATTCCATTGCACCCTATTTTTATTGTATCCTTTTATTGCATTCTTGATTTAACTTCTTATTTTTATTTAAAACTTTGACATTTTAGTTATTTATTCTAAAATGGGGTAACTTTTAAAGTGGACCTATTATGCTATATTGGAAACATATACATATATACAAAACATGTCACAGATCGCCCATTGTAGCCATGCCTCAAACCCCTCTATTCCGGCCCTTTAGAGAAATGCAGATTTTGGGTCCTTGGCTTTAAAAAAAATAAATAAAAAAAGAGGCGGAGCTAATGCCTGATCAGAATTCTACCGGAGATAAAGTTAAATTCTGCTGTGATAAAACGCCATCCTGTTCTAAACCACATCAAGGATTATTTCTGAAGCAGTATGGAGCTCAAATGCTTTTTCTCTTGCGGGTTTATCACAAGGTGAGTTCCTTTTTTTATTTCCTGCTTTTTAAACACGTGTGCTCTCCAGCACAGGTTAGCTCCGAGTGTTAGCGAGGCTTGCTAATGTAAACAAAGACGAGATTACGTCCAAAACACGTCAGGCATTGTTTCTGATAGCAACTCTCTGTGGGTCCGCTGCCGATTTGACGTCAGATCGGCAGCAAATCTGTATCCGCTCGTTGTAGCCCCGGTTTTAAAAGATTTTGGTACGGAGGAAAAGAGAGAGGGTTTTAGTTCCCCGACGCACCGGGGACACCAAAAAGCGCATTTTGCATGATAGGTCCCCTTTAAAGCTATGGCAAAAAAAATAATGCTGGGCCAAACTGAGTATATGTAATCAAGAGCAATACTACTGGAGATTTTACAGCTTTCAGTATTTCTACATCACCTTTCATTTCACCATCCATCCTCTTCCCCACTTCTTCATCAGGAAGCCCAAAAGCATCTACTTGCTGTTGATGAGTGACATAATGTGCATTGAGGCTACGAAGCTGCTGAGGCATGCTGGGAAATCCTGCTTCAGCGGCACGATCCAACCCACTGAGGTCAGAGGGAAGCTGAGGCTCTGAATTTGAAGCTTTTTCAAAGTTCATATTGCCCGCAGGATGCATCTCCTGAGGGTCTACGAACGCTTCAGGCTCTCCCCAAGCAATGTGAGGGAAGTAATAGTGCGGGTTTGGATAGGGATATGAGGGATATGGAGGATAAGGTGCAGATTTCAGAGGACTTTCTGAAGGGCTTGAAGTAAAAGAAGCAACATCAGAGTTCTCTGGGAATTCATAGCTTAGAGGAGGATTAGTTTGAGACCATTCTTGAGGATCAGGGTCTTGAGTTGGACCAGTTTGAGGGATTTTAAGGTGGTTATAGTCGTAGTATTGATGGTATGGATTGAAGGAGTTGTGTTCATCATGGACTTTTGACGAGCGAGGATGAACAGACTTTTGATCTTCGGACAAATCTGGATTTGCTTCCAGACTTCGAGGGGGCAATCGTTGAACATCGCCCCGAGCAATATGTGGAAAGTAATAGTACGGGAATGGATAAGGATGTGGAGGAGGGGGTGCATCAGGTGCAGATGCTTTTGGAGGACTTTCTGGAGGGCTAGAAGTCAAAGTTGCTGACTCAGGTCCAGACTGAAGAAGTTGAGGAAGTTTAGTTAAAGAGAGTTCTCCAGGTTCTTCAGGACCTGGATCGGCGTCTTCAGGTTTGCCAGGAAGAGGGATCTTAAGGTGTTGGTCGTGATAGTATGGATGAACGGAGTTGTCCGGTCCCGTTTCTGGACCGGGAGGAGCCGATCTTTTAACATCTCCTCTAGCGATAGGCATGGAGTAATGGTATGGAAATGGATAAGGATGTGGAGGAGGAAGTGCATCGTGTGCAGATGTTTTTGGAGGACTCTCTGGAAGACTAGAAGGAAAAGAGGCCGCCTCAGGTGCAGGCTGAAAGAACTGGTGAGATCTCTCTAGGAATTCAGGGTTTTGAGTAAAATGAGTTAAAGACCGTTCTCCAGGTACTCCAGGGCCTGAATCAGGGTGTTGAGGTGGACCAGGTTGAGGGATTTCAGGGTGGTGGAAGTAGTCATAGTATGGATTGAAGGGGTTGCGTTTGTTGTGGACTTGTGATGAACGAGGATGAACGGAGGTGTCCGACTTCTGATCTTCTGACGAATTTGGAGTCATTTCAGGATCGAGAGGCGGCAATCCTTTGTCCTCGCCAAGAGCAATATGAGGGAAGTAAAAGTACGGGAATGGATAAGGATGTGGAGGATAAGGTACATCAGGTGAATCCATTTCTGGAAGACTTTCTGGAGGACTAGAAGTTAAAGAAGTTGCCTCAGCATCAGATGAGCGAGGGTGAAAGGATGTGCCAGAATTCTGATCTTCTGACAAATTTGGAGTCGTTTCGGGATCTAAAGACGGCAACCTTTGGGCCTCTTCCGGACCAATGTGTGGGAAGTAATGGAAGGGGAATGGATAGGGATGTGGAGGATGTGAGGGTGTAGAGGTTTTTGGAGGAACGGTGGACATAAGAGAGGCAGCTTCTGTGCCAGGCTGACGAAACTGTTGCGAGTCCTGTGGGAATTGAGGGTTTTGGGGTAGATCCAGAGGCTCCTCGGGACGCAGATCTGGGTCTTGAGGTGGACCAGGTTGAGGGATTTCAGGGTGGTAGTAGTGATAGTATGGATTGAAGGGGTTGTGTTCATTGTAGACCTGTGACGAGCGAGGATGAACGGAGGTGTCCGACTTCTGATCTTCGGACAAATTTGGAGTCATTTCGGGATCGAGAGGCGGCAATATTTTGGCCTCGCCGCTAGCGATGGGTGGGAAGTAATGGTATGGGAATGGATAAGGATGTGGAGGATGAGGTGCAGATGTTGGAAGGTTGGAAATTGGCAGAAAAGCAGCCTCCGTCACTGGCTGAAGAAAGCGGGAGTTCTCTAGGAATCTCGGGTTTTGAGGAAGATTGGTAAACGATTGTTTTCCAGGCTCCTCAGGACCTGGATCGGGGTTTTGAGTTGCGTCAGGAAGAGGTACTTTAGGGTGGTGGTAGTAGTGATAGTAGGAATTGAAGCCGTGGCTCGAAGGCTGCGGAGAAGGAGCTACATCTTGATCGGTTACCGGGGAAGGAGCAGGACGTAGCTTAATCGAGACGCCCATCATATGAGTTTCTTGCGGATCCGGATACACTGGATGTACATTTTCTACATTTTCTGGAGATGACTGAGGAGTGGGGATATTGAAATGTGCAGGAAACTGGTGGGGGTCGTCTGGAGGCGAATCAACAGGAGGAGCTAATGAAAGCTCAGCAGTGGAAGATGATTCATCAGGAGGATGGTACTTGTGGTGGTGTGTAGGGTGGGGGTAGTTAAGAGGGGCCAAGATGAAAGGTTGGGCCCATGGAAAAGACTCCAGGGATTCATGAATGTTCCCCGTCTGAAGACGAGGAGGATGATGGGAAGGTCCGAGTTCTTCAGGGGGAGACACGGGACAGGCCACTTTGTAGGTGTTTTCTTCCATCTGAAAAGACAGACTGTGTTTTCCATCCTGAAAAAGAGAGATTTTCTTTGTGAGAAAGTTTACAGAAAATGTAAAAAAAACTTCACTTAAGTCACATTTACTAAAATCCTCGAAAGGTGGTTTGGGTCAAACTGAGTAATGTGAGTAATACAAGTGATTTTTCAACATTTTATATAATATATCGTTTCCAGATTAATCACAATCAAGTATTAAAGGTCCCCGTCATGTCATGCCATTTCTACTGATCATAATTCCATTGTTCTCATACTGATATTCTGAACAATCTGTGCTGTTGTAAAGTGTCTCTACTGTAGGCTATTTTTTATTATATGTACAGCACTTTGGCTCCACCACACATCGTTTATAAATGTGCTATATAAATAAAACTTGATTTGATTGTTGAGGTCTACTAAAATAGATTTATATTGTGCAATTTTCCAAACTCACATTGGTTTCTCATACAGCATACAGTGTATTCACTCTGTCCTAAACGGCTTGTTGGAGATCCTGCCCCCCCCCCTGTGAGCCCAGTGGCCGCCTGTGAGACAGCGAGACACCGCGGAACTCAGCCTGGGCACACACACACAAACTCCCAGCCAGGCTGCGGGTGGGTGTGTGCTTCGGGCTGGGTTTCGCCGACCCCACACCAGTGAGCCAGCTCACAGTGTCCCGCTCCTCGCAGCAGCGAGCCTCACAACGTCCCGCCGAGTGTGTGTGTGAGGAAGTCCGTGGATTGGTCCAAACGTAACGGCTCCGCGGACATAACGTCCCTATACCCGAAATACGTCCCTATACCCGAAATACGTCCCTATACCCGAAATACGTCCCTATACCCGAAATACGTCCCTATACCCGAAATACGTCCCTATACCCGAAATACGTCCCTATACCCAAGAAGTAAACAATGGAAAAAGAGAAATCTCCAACGAGGCGTTCTGGGGCAGCACAGACAGACCTTCTCTGTGTTAGAGTTTTACTCGCTACAGGGTGCACTTTGAGGGTTTGACTCTGCAGACCGTTCACATGCAGCGAAAGCTACATCACACAAGGGGGCGGGTCAGAACCGGAAAAGCATGACATGGGACCTTTAACATATACAGCCCTTCTACAAATGTATTATAGGATACGTACAATATATGTAGCATCGTCTTATGAATAGTGACTTCTTGAAACTCACCTCGTCTGTGATGCCACAGGTAATAAATGGAGCAGCGATTATAATCTCAGCGTCTCGTCTCTCCACCGTGTATCCACACCGCTCCTCGAGCACCGACAGAGAGGCCCATTCTCCTCGGACTGTAACGAGAAGAAAAAACAACATTGTTTTAAAAGACCATCGAGAGCAGGGGGGTCAAACCGCAAGAGCTTCCAAAGAATATGATCTACTGTAATTGTTGAATATTTGCTTTCAAGTATTTGCCCCAGACTTCTGCTTTCAGACGTAGCTATTTATGAAGTTATTACCAGAACTGATAATAATCCAATGCAGAGCCTATAATGGAATATAATACATTATTTAATATATATTATATATTTATATAGTCTTAAAGTTACAACCGGCACTTTGAGTGCAACCATAATGCTAATGTGGCCCACAATGAAATGGACACCCCTGATCTAGAGAAATACAGAGTGATAAAAGAATGAAAAATCTATCATTAGATTCAAGGCTTTTATCGTCATACGTACAACACAATGAAAGAGATAATAGTGCAGGTAAATTACCTTTTTTTAATTTCCATTTAATATAATGTTATTTTTTGTACAGGATGAGTGAGGGTAGAATTACATTAGATTCAAGATTTCATGACACCAAGAAATTCATTGGCAACTAAATTTGACTTTAATACTTCATCGCCACTCATTTTTTCAAAACACAAACACTGACCAAACCTCCCCTCCCCCACATTGCTCCCCTCCCCCACATTGCTCCCCTCCCCCACATGCCTCCCTTCCCAAACTGACACTCACACGAGATGTTTAGTGCAAGTAAATTACCGTTCACCCTGATGTCCTCAGCAGCATGGGGTCCCTGCACAGTGAAGGTCATCCCATGCAGAGAGCAACAGAGAGACGAGGGTCCCGAGGCCCAAGGCTGGGTCTGAGGGGTCGGGCAGGACATCTTCGCTGGAGTCCCCCTCCACAGCAGGGGTAACACAAAACCCTCCTCCTGAACACAAACGGCCGTGAGCAGAGATGGCAAAAGCACACACATCCTTTACTCAAGCAGAAGTACAGATACTCGTGTTTAAAAATACTCTGGTGAAAGTAGAAGTACTGACTAAACTTCTTTACTCAAGTAAAAGTAAAGAGGCTTTGAAGTGTACTTCAGTAAAAAGTACCCATAACTAGCAGCTGTTTTAAAGAGTACCTGACCTCCCTTTATATCAATAGAACAATAATGTCATTGTTAGCTAATGAATGTTTCCATGCTGAACAACGGCAACATGACAACGTTTCCATTGGTCCCTCTTCTTTAGAGAAGACCAGGAAGTGATGGATACACGGATCGTGTTCCAACCAATAGGCACGCAATGACTCTAAAGAATAATGACCACGCACCAACACAAATTCAGACTAAAGGACCCAGCTGTTTGGAACATGAGAGAAGTAGAAAGTACAGGTATTTGGGTTCAACGTGTGAGAAGTAGAAAGTACAGGTATTTGAGTTCAACATGTAAGAAGTAGAAAGTACAGGTATTTGAGTTCAACATGTAAGAAGTAGAAAGTACAGGTATTTGAGTTCAACATGTAAGAAGTAGAAAGTACAGGTATTTGTGTTCAACATGTAAGTAGAAAGTACAGGTATTTGAGTTCAACATGTAAGAAGTAGAAAGTACAGGTATTTGAGTTCAACATGTAAGAAGTAGAAAGTACAGGTATTTGTGTTCAACATGTGAGAAGTAGAAAGTACAGGTATTTGAGTTCAACATGTGAGAAGTAGAAAGTACAGGTATTTGTGTTCAACATGTGAGAAGTAGAAAGTACAGGTATTTGTGTTCAACATGTGAGAAGTAGAAAGTACAGGTATTTGAGTTCAACATGTAAGAAGTAGAAAGTACAGGTATTTGAGTTCAACATGTGAGAAGTAGAAAGTACAGTTATTTGTGTTCAACATGTGAGAAGTAGAAAGTATAGGTATTTGAGTTCAACATGTGAGAAGTAGAAAGTACAGGTATTTGTGTTCAACATGTAAGAAGTAGAAAGTACAGGTATTTGAGTTCAACATGTAAGAAGTAGAGAGTACAGGTATTTGAGTTCAACATGTGAGAAGTAGAAAGTACAGGTATTTGAGTTCAACATGTGAGAAGTAGAAAAGGTACAGGTATTTGGGTTCAACATGTGAGAAGTAGAAAGTACAGGTATTTGAGTTCAACATGTATGAAGTAGAAAGTACAGGTATTTGGGTTCAGCATGTAAGAAGTAGAAAGTACAGGTATTTGTGTTCAAAATGTAAGTAGAAAGTACAGGTATTTGTGTTCAACATGTAAGAAGTAGAAAGTACAGGTATTTGTGTTCAACATGTAAGAAGTAGAAAGTACAGGTATTTGGGTTCAACATGTAAGAAGTAGAAAGTACAGGTATTTGAGTTCAACATGTGAGAAGTAGAAAGTACAGGTATTTGGGTTCAACTTGTAAGAAGTAGAAAGTACAGGTATTTGTATTCAACATGTAAGAAGTAGAAAGTACAGGTATTTGTGTTCAACATGTAAGAAGTAGAAAGTACAGGTATTTGAGTTCAACATGTAAGAAGTAGAAAGTACAGGTATTTGTATTCAACATGTAAGAAGTAGAAAGTACAGGTATTTGTGTTCAACATGTAAGAAGTAGAAAGTACAGGTATTTGAGTTCAACATGTAAGAAGTAGAAAGTACAGGTATTTGTGTTCAAAATGTAAGAAGTAGAAAGTACAGGTATTTGTGTTCAACATGTAAGAAGTAGAAAGTACAGGTATTTGGGTTCAACATGTGAGAAGTAGAAAATACAGGTATTTGTGTTCAACATGTAAGAAGTAGAAAGTACAGGTATTTGTGTTCAACATGTAAGAAGTAGAAAGTACAGGTATTTGAGTTCAACATGTGAGAAGTAGAAAGTACAGGTATTTGAGTTCAACATGTGAGAAGTAGAAAGTACAGGTATTTGGGTTCAACATGTGAGAAGTAGAAAGTACAGGTATTTGAGTTCAACATGTAGAAGTAGAAAGTACAGGTATTTGGGTTCAACATGTAAGAAGTAGAAAGTACAGGTATTTGTGTTCAACATGTAAGAAGTAGAAAGTACAGGTATTTGAGTTCAACATGTGAGAAGTAGAAAGTACAGGTATTTGTGTTCAACATGTAAGAAGTAGAAAGTACAGGTATTTGGGTTCAACATGTAAGAAGTAGAAAGTACAGGTATTTGTGTTCAACATGTAAGAAGTAGAAAGTACAGGTATTTGTGTTCAACATGTAAGAAGTAGAAAGTACAGGTATTTGAGTTCAACATGTGAGAAGTAGAAAGTACAGGTATTTGGTTTCAACATGTAAGAAGTAGAAAGTACAGGTATTTGTGTTCAACATGTAAGAAGTAGAAAGTACAGGTATTTGTGTTCAACATGTAAGAAGTAGAAAGTACAGGTATTTGTGTTCAACATGTAAGAAGTAGAAAGTACAGGTATTTGAGTTCAACATGTGAGAAGTAAAAGGACAGGTATTTGTGTTCAACATGTAAGAAGTAGAAAGTACAGGTATTTGGGTTCAACATGTAAGAAGTAGAAAGTACAGGTATTTGGTTCAACATGTAAGAAGTAGAAAGTACAGGTATTTGTTTCAACATGTAAGAAGTAGAAAGTACAGGTATTTATGTTCAACATCTAAGAAGTAGAAAGTACAGGTATTTGTTATCAACATGTAAGAAGTAGAAAGTACAGGTATTTGGGTTCAACATGTAAGAAGTAGAAATACAGGTATTTGTGTTCAAAATGTAAGAAGTAGAAAGTACAGGTATTTGTGTTCAACATGTAAGAAGTAGAAAGTACAGGTATTTGAGTTCAACATGTAAGAAGTAGAAAGTACAGGTATTTGGGTTCAACATGTGAGAAGTAGAAATACAGGTATTTGTGTTCAACATGTAAGAAGTAGAAAGTACAGGTATTTGTGTTCAACATGTAAGAAGTAGAAAGTACAGGTATTTGTGTTCAAAATGTAAGTAGAAAGTACAGGTATTTGTGTTCAACATGTAAGAAGTAGAAAGTACAGGTATTTGTGTTCAACATGTAAGTAGAAAGTACAGGTATTTGGGTTCAACATGTGAGAAGTAGAAAATACAGGTATTTGTGTTCACAACATGTGAGAAGTAGAAAGTACAGGTATTTGGGTTCAACATGTAAGAAGTAGAAAGTACAGGTATTTGTGTTCAACATGTAAGAAGTAGAAAGTACAGGTATTTGGGTTCAACATGTAAGAAGTAGAAAGTACAGGTATTTGTGTTCAACATGTAAGAAGTAGAAAGTACAGGTATTTGTGTTCAACATGTAAGAAGTAGAAAGTACAGGTATTTGTGTTCAACATGTAAGAAGTAGAAAGTACAGGTATTTGTGTTCAACATGTAAGAAGTAGAAAGTACAGGTATTTGTGTTCAACATGTAAGAAGTAGAAAGTACAGGTATTTCTGTTCAAAATGTAAGTAGAAAGTAAAAAGTCATCAGAAAAATAAGTCGTGGAGTAAAGTACTGATACCAGAAAAATGTACTGTAACGTGTAAGTATTTGTACTCCACTACTTCCCACCCCTGGCCGTGAGCAAAAACGTTTGACATCTATTAGAGAAGATGCGTCTATAATTAAGAGACCAGGTTTTACTCGTTAAAAAGTCCTTTTAAAAGTGAGTCAACGCTCCATTAAAGCCCCAACATTCTTGTCAAGGCGACATGAGAGTGGACTGAGTCATCTACGTTGAAAGGTATGATTCATCCGATTCTAAAAACGGATTTTCTTTGGTACGAGGAAACTTTGATTCACACTGTAAAGACATGGAAATATAAGTAATTCAGCGAGAGATGTTATACCCTTAAAATGTGCAATAATGACCCTGAGCCTTAAAAAACTGTTTTAAAATCTATGCATCATCGTCATCTAGATCAGGGGTGTCCAAACCTTTTTCATCGAGGGCCACATACAGAAAAATGTTCGAAGGACTGGTTCACTCACGAGAAGTCAGGTTTATTGCCTCATAATTGAAGTTATAAGTTAGTAAAATAAATCAAATGCAAGTAAATTATGCTGCAGCCTAAATCACAGCTTTCCAGCAGGCTTCATTTTATTTTGTGAGCAGCTCATCCTTAAAACAGAAGCCTCAGATTGCTTATCATAAGAGGAAATTATTAAGGGTAAGTTATTGGGCTTTTTTCTTATGAACTAAGATTTGTTAGAGAATGTTTCCAACTTTAAATGACGGAAATTGGGCTTATTAACACATGAATGCTACTGTGTAATATAAATTGACATATATATTTAAGAAGTACAAGACAAGCTCCATTTGTGGGCCACCATTATACATTTTTTAATTTGCCGAGGGCCGATTCAAAATGGTCCGCGGGGCGCATTTGGCCCCCGGGCCGTAGTTTGGACACCACTGGTCTAGATTGAAATGTATGGATCTGTTACCTCGTGCTTGACGTGGCAGGCGTCGTAGCGAGCGATCAGGCTGAGGTCTCTCCATGTGTTCTGCACAGAGTATCCACAATGAGGAGGAGGCTGGTTCAGCGGCACCGACGACTCGTTCACTGACACAGACACCAAAACAAAGGTTATTAAAAATTAAGCATTTTAACAGATATTGCATTTTGCTTGCTAACATTTGTTGTTGTTGTATTGCACTAGTTCATTTGGCGATTTTGATATCGTTTTGATTAATTGTGCTAAACCCTTTTTTATTTTTTTAATGCCATTTTATTTCTGAAATATTTTGGATTGTTAATTTCTGTGTCTTAGTTTCTCTTATGTACATTGCCTTGTGTTTTTTTATACTGCTGCAACGCAAACATTTCCCAAATTGGGATCAATAAAGTACTTATCTATCTATCTATCTATCAGAACACTTTGATGTCAGAAACAGCCATTACAAATATATAAACTATTTAAAAAAACTATTACAAATATACAAAAAAAAAGCATTTCAATGAAATAATAATGATAAATAATAATAATGATAATAAATAATAATAATAAATAATAAATAATGATAATGAGAATAGAAAGTACAGTGAGAAAATGACAAATTATTACTTGAATAAAGATAAAATATGTACAAAGACACCAGATGTACCATGTCTAAAATCATTCATCGGGTTGTAAAATATACCGTTGAAAACAACAAAGATTGAAAATAGTTGTCAAAATGTGGCGGGAAACTCAATATAAATGTCCTACTTTACAATTGATGTTTTACAGATGGCCACAGATATATGTTTAAAGGGGTATCCATCTCCATCACAGGCGATCAAGTAATACGGACCATTACCATAACTTGGTATTTCTCTCGGTTTGAATATTATTGGAAACATTTTGGATACAGAACTCGTATTTAAAGTCGTTTTTAGACATTTTAATAGAGAGAAAAGTCATACATTATACCTTTAATTTGACTTTTAAGATAAGAAAATAGACCCCGGCAGGCCCGGCTGCTACCATACTGGGTAATAATCTGTAAATTGAATTTCTAATAAAATATGCAAAAGGTGAGTGTCTTCACCCCGGCTCAGCTGCAGTTGTACGGCTCGTCTCCACCTCACTGTGAGGGTCATGGCGTCGTTTCCACAATCCACGACTGGCTTCAGCTTCCGCCAGCTCTCCTTTGAGGCACTGAGACTATGACCTCTGACCTCTGACCTGTCCTCAGCATGAACTGGAGGACAGAAACAAACCAGAGTACACAGGGATTACAAAGTGTCCGTGTCTGTAGTTTGGTGGAGCAAAAAGTAATAGAAACACAATTTGCAGAATCAAACAGTTCACACAATCCCTGTAAATCAAGGTTTAGAAGACATTTCAAGCGTGCACGTTTTCTCAATTTACTGCAAAGTCAGAGAGAGAGAACCTTGGTCAACATAGTGGACATCAGCCAATGAAATAAAACCACTGAATGGAATACTGTGTGAGCCAAATGTACAAAAGATAGGCTATTCTCAAAAATGTTATGAAGTAATATGAATTCCTTAAATTAGTTATCCGTCTGTGATGAATAAAAACATTTTTCGTAAAAAGAAATGTGGATAATCCTTGTTGGGAAAAGCTAATTAGATATATTGAAAATTAGGTGTTTCTTTGCAGCTATAATGAACAAAATCTGTGGCACAGGACCAAACTACTACTAGATGTGATTACAACGATTTTAAGGTGTTCAGTTAAAATTGTAATGCATAAAATAGGCAATGGTGAAACTTGGAAGTAACACAATTCCAAAAAAAAAAGTTAAAACTAAAAGTATTTGAAATACAGCTATATGATTTTGCAAAGTAGATCCCAAAAATGTAAGGTTTCACATGCTTTGAAAAAAAAAAATCCAATTGACGGGAGGTCTTGCCTAGAGCAGTGCTTCTCAGAGTGTGGTCCGCGGACACTGGTGGTCCGTGAGCGCCCCCTAGTGGTCCGTGAGTATATTGGTAACATTTCATATTTGAAATAAATAAATTTATTTAAGTTTTCCGCACCCTCGCGGGAATATCTCCACAATGGAGCGAGCTTAAGTTTCAATTTCGATTACATGATATAGCCCAGCGCAACACCTTCATCACAGATGTTGTCACTTACTTGTACCATTTTCAGGCGATTTGTAATCTGTTCTAGAAAAACGGTGTTTTTTTTTTATATTTGTGGAGGTCCACGAGTGTTTTATTTTGGTTAAGTGGTCCTTGGTATGAAAAAGTTTGAGAAACACTGGTCTAGAGCAACCCATAAGCAATAATTGTTTTACTAACCTGATAATAAATGGGGATTTTAAGTTAAGAAATATAGTTCAACGCTTGCGTTTCAATTTGGTATAGTTTTAGGCAAGGTAAGATTAGTTATAGAGCACATTTAAAAAAAAACATAAATCACAAAAATATATATTTTAGAGAAACCAAGACAATACAAAAAAAGTCAAAGTAATAATAATAATTTTAAAAAAGTCTTAACACGAGAAGTAGATAAAGTAATACAAGTATCTTACCTGAAGCAGAGTCTGCATGGTAACCCACCACCGGGTTTGTTTCAAATTGTCCAGGAATATAAAACTTTCCCGGAGTGCAAAGCTCGATTTCCCCTTCGTTACATTCTTCATTCGGAGGGTCGCTTCGCTTCGGTTTGTTGCGGTCTTTGAAGATGCTTCCAATCAAAGAAGACTCCATGTTTGTTTGTAGTTTGAATCCAGTCTTGTTTTGGATTTCGGAGTTTAGAAAAGGGAATATTCTCGACTCTTTTTCCCGTTTTGAGTCGAGGTTTATCCGCTCTCCGAGGCCTTTAGTCGTTAAAACGCTTCGTCTTTCACCGTGAAGAGCAGGGTTTGAGGATGAATGAACAGGTTCAGTTATTGTTGTGATGGTGTAAATGAGAAGGACGACGAATAAGTGTCCATTTCGTTTTAAATGCATTTCAAATAAGAGTTTCTTTCTGCAGCACAAACGCACGGGGGCAGAGGGAACAGCAGCAGGACTTTGTAGACTTCCGGCCACACACCTGATCGTTAATTGGTCTTAATTACACAGGTGTTTGGCTCAAACTGGATTATAACTGGTGCAGATTGGAAGCCCATGTCTGCCTGTAAATAATAATAATAAATAGTATTTATTAAATACATCAAAAATAATGAATTATTATCTCAAAGTTATGAGAAACTGTCTCATACATTTTGAGTTAGCATCCCAAGATAATGACATAGTATGTACAAAATTACAATTTAGTATCTTAAAATGAATCTGAACTTCCTCTTAATGACTACTTATGTCAAAACAATAGCTTACATGTCAAAAAAATGTTGGAACGTTAATAATGACATCATATCTCAACATGAGAAACCACCATGAGTCATTACTTCAATGCTATTATCTGGAGAAGGTTTATGTCGGTATTTTAAGATAATTTCTCTAACTCACAATTGATGGGACATATGTGGTTACTTCTAAATAATAAGTTATCTTTTTGGATTAATTGGCATTCCTTTGATATATTAACTAGCAATTAAGTAGAAAGCTTGAGATTTTTTAATGAAGTCATATTTTAAAGTTATCATTTTAAGATTCCGAGTCACTATTTCAAGATACTGAGAAAATCTTTCATAATTCTTTTGAAAAAATGTCTTTTTTTTCGAGACGCTTAGCAATCATTCTGATAATAATTCTGAGTCCTTATAAGGACTTACAGATCTAAAAAAAAAAACAGCCAAAAGACAAGTATCTGCTCAAAACTTCAGAGTGATTCACTAAATTGCTTCTAAAAAGAGTTCCACAACAAAAAGCATTTTTATTTCATATTTTCATATTTATTTATTGACAACAGTAACATATTGCATACATTTTGCACCAGAATCAACAACAACACTCTGATAATGTAATATCTAATACATTTGTAGTCACAAAGGCCAGTATTTCCACTGAGAATAGCATGCACTGTATAAAACAATCTACTTTTTGTCCACTAGAGGCCAATGCTGCATTGCTTTAACTGTTGATAACTTTTCACTGATGTATTCTTGAGGACTTTTCCACACACACAGACACACACTTAAGTCCATATTCATGGTTTCCCATCTGTTTCATACTAGTGGCCATAATGAATAGATGAACAATTCTTAAAAGATTATATTTAGTCGGCATTTACTCAAAAACACGTTGTCCTCAGATGCACCAACCATGACATATGGGTTTGTTGACCTTTGCCCTCTTTTAAAATAACATTCTCTGCTTTGTCAAACCCATCATTTAATTGATCGAATAAGTCACCCAGTGAGTCACTTTTGTATGTCATGTTTGTTTTTTATTTACTCAACTGAAATGAAATCTCTATTGCCAGCCAGTGTTCATCCAAACCGCCATCTGGCCTGAAGACAAACTGATAAGAAGTTGAATAAACTGAAGATGCTCCATCTATTCATGATAAAAAAAAGAAAGATATTGTCTGCTGTACGTCAACCAAAACCGCCAAGAAACAAGAGCTCTGTGAGATGCTACCAACCCAACCATCTAACGATCAGTGACGGTGCCAAGCTGAGATCAGTCATCACATTGTGGTCATGATGTTATCAGCTGAGGGCAGACTGGCGATGTTCTCACCCTTAAACACTTATAAAGAGCTGTCTTTCACCTCTTCCTCAACATTAGGTTAGAAGTGGTGACAAATAGAGTGGTGCAGGGGATGACGTGCTTTTGTGGACCGGCCCATTAGTTAGCATCACCAAAAAAAGCATAGTGAAGTTAGCATCAGAAGGGCTACCTTGACAGAAAGCAAATGGGATTTTTCCCACATTTAAGATACTTACACGTTTGGTTCAGCAGGATAATCTCCACATATTAACGCCACTATCTTTACAATAGTTGAAGTGTAAATTCAGATATCCAGAAGAAAAAAGCTACGTCACCACGCTTAGCTAAAGGTGCTAACGTTCGGCGTGATGACATAGGCTATTCTTTCACACACACGGGTTTCGGGCCGAGGGCGACACCGTACTTCCGGTATCCGCCATTTCACGCGAGGTGCAAGCAGAATATCATAGTCTATTGCCTTAATCAATATCTAGTCAACTCTAAAATACCACATATATGCAATGGCATGATAATATTATTGTGACAAGTGGGGTATTCACCTGGTGTTTCCAGAAATTAGACGGAGATGCAGCCAAAATCGACGAAGGCCACTGTCGTTTTTCCATACATCTGCAGGCAGTCTGTAAGGGCGATCGGACAACCCACACAGCTCTAGTTTACGCTGGTAACGACCTAGAGCACACCCCTCAAGTCCAGAGATGTAATCCGAAGACATTCAGCGATTTCTTCGGTCGTTAATTCAGAAAAAAAAACTAGTGTGCTCTGCGTGGCTACGTTAGCTAGCTGTTTATATTTGCACTTCCAGGATATTTGCACCTCCAGGAAAATGGCGTATTTATATATATATATGGCGCGCGTTGCATTGTGGGTAGCTCGTGACGTCACTGTGTGTGAAAGAATAGTCGTTTTTAAGCAACTTGTTAGCATCCGAAAAATGTTGGACACGTAAAACCTTCAGAAATTCACCAGTGGGGTATTTACTGATGTTATTTATGTCGTAGAACAATATTTGAAAATCTCTTAAGCTAACGTTAGCCTATAAACAAACAACATCACGGTCCGTGACTTCACACCGCTAAGCTAAAGGTTGCTAATGTTTGACTTGTGAGCAACATCTTTTTTAAGACACAATGAAGCTTCAGACATTCACCAGTGGGGTATCTATCTACTGACCTATTTCACCTAAAAAACGTTTTTCAAAACTTGCAAATGTAATTTCCAAAAGTAAAAAGCTAACATTAGACTATAAA
Organism: Pseudochaenichthys georgianus; assembly: GCF_902827115.2. Taxonomy (NCBI): domain Eukaryota; kingdom Metazoa; phylum Chordata; class Actinopteri; order Perciformes; family Channichthyidae; genus Pseudochaenichthys; species Pseudochaenichthys georgianus. Next base: position 33,032,974 of record NC_047510.2, on the reverse strand, counting down.
GGAACTACATCACGGCCGCATGACTTCACGTCATCACCGCTAAGCTAAAGGCGGCTAATGTTGGGCGTGATGACGTTGAATGGTCTCATTTATAGACACTTGTTAGCAACCGCCTTTTTAAGACACATAGAAGTTTGAGACGTTCACCAGTGATGTCCACAACAACACTTTCAAAAGAACATTGTCATCTAAATAAGGGTACACGGAAATGTTAAAATGCTAACTCATATGTTTAGGACTCATACCCCCGCCTCAATATCATCCACATAGTTTAAATCCTTAAAAAAACTTCACAACGTGACTTCAAAGCTTTGCGTGTGTATGCCAATGAAGCTGCGGTGTGTTGTAAGGGGGGGGGGGGGGGGGGGGGTTGATACATCGATGATGGGCGCGGCAGTGAGATGACTCATATTTGGAGTTGCCTAGTTACAGCCCGGAGTTGTTTTCTTTGTGACTCGCAGCGAGAGTACAGTGTGTGTCTGGATTTCATTGAGAGACAGAGAGAGAGGCTATTTTCGGGGGCGGCATAAACGCAGGGGTGGCACTTATAGCAGGAAACAGGAGGAGCAGAATTGTTCCCAGAGAAGAAGAAGAAGAAGAAGGAGAAGAAGTCACGTGAAGTTAAATGTAGTCAAGGCGGGGTTATAAAGAGAAAAGAGCGAGGTCTAAAGAAAGAGCATTCTGGGTGAGGAAGTGAATGAAGTCACTATGGAAACAGGCCGGCATGACAACATATGAGGATTTTTTTTGTATTGAATGTAAACGGTGGCTTACACACAATGTTCGCCCCACTTGAAGCTGTTCTGCAGCCTTCACATTGTACAGAGGTTCATAATAAAGACTGCTGGAGCTGCTGCTGATTCTCATTCAAAACCACAAGGCAGACAGCCAACGAGGCACATGCTTACATTTCCTTATATTGCCTGTTTAGCATATTATTTGACACCTTAATTTGGTTTTATTGTGCCTTTACTCAAAGTTTACTTCAATTTTTTTTGTATTTATTCACCTAGTTTTTCCATATTATTTGACGCCTTCATTTGATTTGATGGCTCTTTTACTCAAAGTGTACCTCCATTTGTTTTACTTTTTATTTATTGGCTTAGTTTTACCATACATGTACGTTGCTCAAAACACACACAAAAAATTCTTAACAGGCAATATAAGTAAAACAAAACAAAGATACATCCATACTGTATGGTTTTTGCACTTATTATAAGTCACTTTGGATAAAAGCATCAGCTAAACGATATGTAATGTAATGTAACATATCGAATGCCTTAAAAGGGACGCATGATGCTCATTTTCAGGTTCATGTTTGTATTTAGTGCCTCTACTGTTACACGTTTACACAAGCATGTGAATAAATATAAACAATTTAGAATAAATATTGCGGTAAATCTGCAATACAATGAGCTTGTGCTCAAGTTAGTTGCAGGGTAAGTGTGTATTTTCAGACTATTAGGACTCTGAGACAATGGATATTTGTTTTCGGGGCGATAGGAGGTCGGAAAAATGTGGCTTTTCCTTCCAAGAGGAAATTTGTTTGACTAGTAGGAACAACAGGTTTTTGCACACAGGCTCTATTTTCTTAGTGACAAAGGCCAAAATATAATAATGGACGCACACTGGGGAGGTGACTATTAGTAGGAAAAAAAACAGTGAGAAGTGGAAGCTCTGAGTGTGTGTTTGAGGGTGTGTGTTGTTCCTCTAGTGCCTGTGGCGATGTGTCACTCCCCTCAGAGTATGCAGCATGTATTTGTATTTGTATTCCAGAAACCATGGCCCTGTGTCACTGATCTTGTAGATAAGATGAGAATGTGTACATGTTTGTAGGAATGTATGTTTGAGAATGTGTGTGAGTGACAGGCCTGTGCAGAAGTGTATCAACCAACTCAGTGACACTTTTCCAATTGGTCAACAGCCTGAGGAGAGGTGAGGGTCACGACCAAGCGGCAAACTCTGGGGAACAGCCGGGAAGCCAATACAAAAGTGAAGTGCCACACACTGCAGTTCGTACATGGGCCGCTAGGGACTGGCTGCAGAAAGGAGCAATTTCCATAGACCCCCATGTTAAAATGGCCAACTTTACATCAGAAAAAAACATGTTTCTACCCATGGTCATGGATGCAATAAATATTATTATCGATATAGTTAGATTCCAGATTCCAGATTGTTGGGCTATAAAGGAACTACAGCACGGTCACATGACTTCACGTCACCACCGCTAAGCTAAAGGTGGCTAATGCTGGGCTATAAAGGAACTACAGCACGGTCACATGACTTCACGTCGCCACCGCTAGAGCTAAAGGCGGCTAATGTTGGGCTATAAAGGAACTACAGCACGGTCACATGACTTCACCTCCCCACCGCTAAGCTAAAGGCGGCTAATGTTGGGCTATAAAGGAACTACAGCACAGTCACATGACTTCACCTCCCCACCGCTAAGCTAAAGGTGGCTAATGTTGGGCTATAAAGGAACTACAGCACGGTCACATGACTTCACGTCACCACCGCTAAGCTAAAGGCGGCTAATGTTCAGTTGGCTTGACACTTGTTAGCAAATGCAGTTTTCAAGACACAAGAAGCTTCAAACATTAATTAGTTGGATATCTTGTGACGTATTTCATGATGTAGAACAAAACAAAAGAACATCTCTTCAGATTGTGTTAACCTTATTTTAAACATTCAGAAAAACATTGAATTTGAGACGAGGGAACACAGAGGTGCTCAAATGCTACTTAATGTCCAGGGTTGAGGACTCATTCCTGCACCACTCTATTACCCCTGTAAATCCTGTGAAAATACACTTGGGCTGTTCTTTTCTAATAGGACTTTTGAAATGTCAGGGCCGGGTTGTGTAAGACAGGCGACCACAGACAGAGCTTTATTATTGTGTAAAGCAGCAGGGACTGCGGTCAGGATCACTCACTGGCATGTCGGCACTGTGGCTTTGTTTCACAGACATGTTGACGTACTCCCTTTCTGAGACTCCTCACAAACACCCAATCAAAGGATTTCATATTACTCAACCAACAATATCTATCTTTTAAGTCACTCTTTGAAAAGCATTGAATTTGCACTATAACTTCCTGTGTCATCTGTCTGTGTTTGCTATAGCTTATCTATTTTAAACCTATTTTGAGACTGAGGAAATTTGACCAATTAGTAGTTAAGTATAACCTCCTTTTATGTTATTTGGTGAGTGTTAGGCGTTTCTGTAGAGCAGGAACTCTGTCTGATTCTAGATGTGTTAGTAATACATATTTTAAATACTTTCCGTTTAGTGCCCCCTGTCTAACGCTCTGGATATTTCGCTGGTGTGTACCATTTCACATATCTCCATTCTGTCTTGTGAATTCTTTAAAAAAGTTAATGATAACAGAGTCAAAGGTGGAAGTAGATTTTTAACTTGAATATAATTATTAATACCACACTGCAAGAAGTAAAATACCTGCAAGTAATCTGCGAAATGTAGTTAAAGTATTAAATGCAAAAGTACTCAAAGCAAAATAAATACAAAATAACATTAAGAAAGATTATTATTTATCTCTCAATCTGCTAATTATTGAATTGAATAAGCAGTTTTTGTTTAAACTGTTGTCTAGATGTATCTATAGCCTATACCAAAACATCATAGTCAAAAAGTCCCGCATTCAAAATGTTGCTTGAGTAAGTAAGTATAATCCATAAAAAAAGATGTTTTTAAAAAGCCAAAAAATATTCTTAATAAATAAGAAAATTCCCCAAATGTGTAAATGTACACTTTAAAAGACTCAATGCAATAGTAGATATATTAAAAATCACACACTGTACTGTAGTGAGTAAAAGAACAATATTTCCCTTTAAATTATCATTTAAAGTGGCAGAAAATACTGAAGTACAAGTACCTCTAAATTGTAACACCCTGAGCCAGAAAACCCTGAGAGATGATTTAAAGTGATCACACACACACACACACACACACACACACACACACACACACACACACACACACACACACACACACACACACACACACACACAGTATCACACACACACACACACACACACACACACACACACACACACACCCATAGTATCACAGTGCAACGCACAGACACACACACACACACACAGTATCTCCGGTTCTTCCAGTACTGATCAGCGGAGGCAGCAACAAAGGGCTGATTGTTGAGGAGCCTCCTGATTGGTCCTCTTCAGAAAATACACACTAGTGATTTGCCAACCTGTGTTTGAATATAAAAAGACATGTTGTGGCTCAGCTCCTGCCACACCTCAGAATATATGAAGCCGACATGGGAGAGTCAAACACTCACAGTATGAAGTCAGAAATCCTATATTAGTCCCAAAGCGTGGCCTTTGAATTAGCAATAAAAAGAGGAGACATATTAAAGGGGGCTAACACACTTTAATACAACAAAAAATTAAATAAGTAGACAATTAAGGTGGGGTAGGTAAGTTTGAGAAACAAAAATGTCATCAGTGGAAGCCGTGGCGCTGTAAAAAGCACGACCAATCATCTGAGCCGGCCCGGCTAAAGTAACTGGATGGCCTCCCTGCCTGTCAGCCTTCCATCGGGGCACAGACTGATCTCGTGCCCTCATTGGTCATGTGCGCGTCCGTGTGTGTTGGAGGAGGGGCTCTGTGAGGAAGTGGCAGATTTGTTCCAGCTGTGTATTTTCAAATTCTAGTGCACTCGAGCTGGTTTCTCCAAAATTACCTACCCCACCTTTAATTAAATAGGTAGCAATATTTAAAAATAAATAAATAAAATAAAAACACATCAAATGAGGACTGGGACAACATTGTTACGATGTGTGAAGCAGGTAGGACCCAAATGCAGATTAACGTGCAATTCCTTTATTTCAAGGCTAAAAAGGACAATGACAGAACAGAACACTCACCGAGGACAAGCCAATACACAAGACGAACCGACAAATACAGACAGAAAAACCAGAACTTAAATACACACAAGACTAATCACACAGACAAGACACAGGTGAGGAGGGAGGAGAAAACACAGGGGCCACAGGTGAACACAATCGGGTAATCAGACACACCAGGGAAACTAACGACAGGGAACCACAGACAGATCTAAACAAGACAAAACACCACGCACACAGAAAACCAAAAACAGATATAGACAAGACAAAACACCATAAAGACAGATCGTGACAGAACCCCCCCCTCAAGGGACGGATTCCATACGTCCTAAAAAAAAACCCCCACAAAAGTCCAAAACCTCAAGCAGGGTGGGTGGAGGGGGTCCGGAGGAGGGACACAAAACTAGGGCCACCAGGGTGGGTGGAGGGGGTCCGGAGGAGGGGTCTGGGCTGACAACCCAGGGGCACAGCAGAGGACCAGGAAGGGATCTCGGGCGGACGGCCCGGGGGCAAAGCAGAGTTCAAAAAGGGGAATTCGGGCGGACGGCCCGGGGGCAAGGCAGAGTTCAAAAAGGGGTTCTCGGGCGGACGGCCCGGGGGCAAGGCAGAGTTCGAGGAGGGGCGACGACCACAGCTCTCAGGGGACCGGGCAGAAGCCGGTGTTGACCGGACAGTAACCAGAGCCGGTGGGACAGTTGTCGGCAAGATTCCCCACGGAAGAGGACAAGGAGTTGGCAGGACCCCCGGCGAGACATGTAATGTCGAGGCCTCCAAAGAAACAGGACACAGGGTTGGCAGGACCCCCGGCAGGAAAGCAGTCAGCGGGGCCTCCAACGGCACAGGACACAGGACCGGCAGGACCCCCGGCAGGAGAGTAGTCGGCAGGGCCTCCAAAGGCACAGGACATAGGATTGGCAGGACCCCCGGCAGGAGAGTTGTCGGCGGGGCCTCCAACGGCACAGGACACAGGACTGGCAGGACCCCCGGCAGGAGAGTAGACGGCGGGACCTCCAACGGCACAGGACATAGGGATGGCAGGACCCCCGGCAGAAGAGTAGTCAGCGGGGCCTCCAACGGCACAGGACACAGGGTTGGCAGTAGCCCCGGCAGATGAGTAGTCGGCGGGGCCTCCAACGGCACAGGACAAAGGGTAGGCAGGATCCCCGGCAGAAGAGTAGTCGGCGGGGCCTCCAATGGCACAGGACACAGGGTAGGCAGGATCCCCGGCAGAAGAGTAGTCGGCGGGGCCTCCAACGGCACAGGACATGGAGTTGGCAGGACCCCCGGCAGACGAGCAGTCTGCGGGACCTCCAACGGCTCAGGACATGGGGTTGGCAGGACCCCCGGCAGAAGAGCAGTCTGCGGGACCTCCAACGGCACAGGACATAGGGTTGGCAGGACCCCCAGCAGAAGAGCAGTCTGCGGGACCTCCAACGGCTCAGGACATGGAGTTGGGACTCGAGAGACGGCTCGAGAGGGAACTCGATAGGAAATTTGACAGTTGACTTGAGAGGTGACTTGAGAGGGATCTCTAGAGGTGACTTGAGCGGAGACTCGAGAGGAGACTTGAGAGGGAACTCGAGCAGTGACTTGAGAGGGAATTCGAGAGATGACTTGAGAGGGAACTCGAGAGGAGACTCGAGAGGGGACTCGAGTGGAGAATTGAGAGGGAACTCGAGAGGGGACTTGAGAGGGAACTCAAAAAGAGACTTGAGAGGGGACTCGAGAAGAGACTCGAGAGGGGACCTGAGAGGGAACTCGAGAGGAGACTTGAGAGGGGACTCGAGAGGGGACTCGAGATGGGACCTGAGAGGGAACTCGAGAGGGGACTTGAGAGGGAACTCGAGAGGGGACTTGAGAGGGAACTCGAGAGGAGACTCGGGTAGGAACTTGAGAGGAGACTTGAGAGGTGACTTGAGAGGAGACTTGAGAGGTGACTTGAGAGGGAACTCGAGAGGTGACTCGAGAGGGGACCTGAGAGGGAACTCGAGAGAAGACTCGAGAAGAGACCTGAGAGGGAACTCGAGAGAAGACTCGAGAAGAGACCTGAGAGGAAACTCGAGAGGAGACTTGAGAGGGAACTCGAGAGAAGACTCGAGAAGAGACCTGAGAGGAAACTCGAGAAGAGACTCGAAAGGGAACCTGAGAGGAAACTTGAGAGGGGACTTGGGTAGGAACTTGAGAAGGAACTTGTGTCGGCCGGTACGCCGACAAGACTCGGGGAGCTGGCGTCGGCTGGGGAGCCAGCAGGAGACGAGGCGCTGGAGTCGGTCGGTACGCCGACAGGCCTCGGGGAGCTGGCGTTGGCCGGTACGCCGACAGGACTCGGGGGGCTGGCGTCGGCTGGAAAGCCAACAGGAGACGAGGTGCTGGAGTCGGCCGGTACGCCGACAGGACACGGGGAGCTGGCGTCGGCCGGAGAGCCAGTCCTGGAGCAGAAACTGGAGTTGGGACCATGGCTACTGGGGCCGGAGCCATGGCTGCTGGGGCCATGACTAGGGCTGGGACCATGGCTGTGTGGGCCGGTTCTGTAGCAGGGACCATGGCTGCATGGGCCGGTTCTGGAGCCGGAACCATGGCTGTGGGGACCGGTTCTGGAGTTGGAACCATTGCTGCTGGGTGCGGAGCGGAAGCCTGGACCCTGGCTGTGTAAGCCAGCTAATGGAGAATGGAAGCATGGCTGCGTGGGTCGGTACTGGTGCATGGATCCATGGCCTTGTAGGCCGGTTCTGGAGCCGGAACTGGGGCTGGAACCCTGGCCTTGCGTCTCTTAAGAGTGTTTTGGAGACTTCGTGGACCTCCAAACGCCAGACCAGACCCCAAGAAAGGGTCAGAACATGAAAACTGGCACTCAGGGCTACAGGAGAAAACCCTAAGCCACTCGGGCAACAAGCTCCATAGCCAGGGCTTGCGAGCAACCTCCTGACGTGCCTCCTTCAATGCAGCCTCTCTACCCCGTCTAGATGAGGCGCCTTTCCACGTATAAAAAATGTACTCCAGAGAGTATCCAAGACATTCCGCCTGTCGCATCAAATGGGCTGAGTCTGCTGGGTCCATAATGGTCGGTTCGTAATGTTACGATGTGTGAAGCAGGTAGGACCCAAATGCAGATTAACGTGCAATTCCTTTATTTCAAGGCTAAAAAGGACAATGACAGAACAGAACACTCACCTAGGACAAGCCAATACACAAGACGAACCGACAAATACAGACAGAAAAACCAGAACTTAAATACACACAAGACTAATCACACAGACAAGACACAGGTGAGGAGGGAGGAGAAAACACAGGGGCCACAGGTGAACACAATCGGGTAATCAGACACACCAGGGAAACTAACGACAGGGAACCACAGACAGATCTAAACAAGACAAAACACCATAAAGACAGATCGTGACAAACATATCACTATCAGTAAAAAAAAAAAAATCACATAACATTAACGTCAGACAAAAAATAAGAGATGTTAATGATCCTAGATGTTTATTACAATCCCATTTCCCCCAATATTTATCCATCTTCAATCCTTTTTACTAACTTGCACCCATAATAATCCTCATCATGTATTTATAGTTGTGTTATTGAGACCTTTAGGGATATTTCCAAGGCACAACAGCTTTTATAATAGTTACATTATTGTTCCTTTTCTTACTGATTCTACACCAAAGCAAATTCCTCTGTAAGTGTCAATGGCAAGACACCGGATTCTGATAGTGAATTATTTTTTTAAAGAAAGGCAGGTTTTTTAGATTAAATGACTCACTTCATTCCAAAAAAGCCCCAAAACTCACTTGTGTATTTACTCTAAGAATAAATGATGGATGACTGGTGCATGACTCATGGCGTTTCCTCTCGAGAACTAAAAAAAAAAGCAAATTCTTGCAAAACTCAAGTTTTTTTTTACTCCACTATATGGGTTTCACTGGATGCTTCGGAGTGTTGCAGGAGGAGGGAGTGCTGTTTCAAACTGTACAACCCTTTACATCAGCTGCAGGGTGGGGTCGACTCGCCCAATCAGGTCCGACTGCATTTTCACTTCAGTCTCTCTGTCGCTCTCTGGCTTTTGTACACTCTCTGTCGTCCTCAGGTTAAAGGTCACCTGTAGTGAGAACAGCTTGTTAAGACATTTATTCATCAAGCCATATAGTCTGGGGAAAAGTGGTGGCAAAGTAAATATGATTCCACATTTTTCTTCACTATTAAAGTCAATAATTTACAACAAAAAACAGATATTCTTTGGATTGAACTGAAAAAAATGTATTTCAGTATTCTGACACGTTCTGTGTCAGAATACTGAAATACATTTTTTTAAATCTGTTTTTCCTTCTAATTTGTTATTATTTACATTGCTTTTAAAATCGTTCTGTATGACACGAAAAAAATGGTGAAATCGTGTTGATGAACACAAATCAATATTAATTTTGTGACTATACAACTCAGTCTCACGGCATTTCGTGTTGCTTTGGATAAAAGCGTCTAACAAGTAACATGTGAAGTCATGTAATGTATACATGGATCACTTCAGGACCTTCACCATTTTTTTTTAATTATACATTTCTTTCAACAACAACAACAACAACAACGGTGTTTTCTATTTATATATATTTATTTTTATTTGATCGAATAATTCCTTTTGTCTTTTTATTATTTTAATTTATGTGTGTTAACCTTTGAATTATTTTATTATTAAACATATACCAATAGAAATACATTGCTTCTAAAATCGTTCTGATTTTAGAAGCAATGTATTTCTGGTATATGTTTCGTGCCTGCACCAAATAATAAAAAATTAGAAGGAACATTTAAAAAACTAATACAGGTTTCAGTATTCTGAGGCTCTGAGCCATTTCTTTTCCTCGCGGACGGCAAAAAAACTCCGACATTATACAATTTAAAATAAAAGGGTTAGGCTTAGGGTAAGATATTGAGTAAGAAAATGTTTTTATGAACCACACAGCTTCCGGTCTTCCAAGACCCGACCGGACAAAAAGACGCGTTGCAGGCACGAAACATACTACCAATAAAAATACATTGCTTTTAAAATCGTTCTGTGACATGAAAAAAATGCTAAAATCGTGCTGGTGAACACGAATCAATAGATTACATTAATTTCGTGACTATGACACCAAATGCCGTGAGACGGTGTTGACACAGAGGTGTCTCTTATCTTGGGCGGGGCTTTACGAGAACAAACGGCAGATTTTGAAGAGAAGAAACACCTCCATCCCAAACCTGGATTAGAACACGTCAAAGCTCTGATCTCTCCCACGGGACGGCTGTGTTTATTCAGTGACATCGAGGCGTGGTGTCAGAAACTCTGCTGAAAGGATGATAAGATCAGGGTGTATATGCAAAATGGAGGGAAAACCTACTTACATTTTTGGTCAGGCATAAAGTAATATCTTTGAATACTTATACACTATTTGTATGTATTGTAAAATACACATGTATTGGTTTTATATCGTGTAGTACAATGCAGACTTGGAGTAGACTAAATAAATGAAGTATTAAGGAGGAGTATTCTCATGGTATTCACCTGTGTGTCAATTAACTGTACTTCTCTTTTTGAGTTCCCTGGTGCGTCAACATCCCATCGGTGACTGAAGTGTTCAGGGTTACAGTTATTATTATAAGTGCAGCCTAAATAAATGCTTTGTATTGAACACATGGGCAGTTAGGACATATTTAGATTAGTATCTATATCATAAAGGGGTGGGAGAAGTACTCAGATCTTGTACTTGAGTACAAGTAGAAGTATTCAGATCTTACTTGAGTAAAAGTAGAAGTACTCAGATCTTGTACTTGAGTAAAAGTAGAAGTACTCAGATCTTGTACTTGAGTAAAAGTAGAAGTACTCAGATCTTGTACTTGAGTAAAAGTAGAAGTACTCAGATCTTGTACTTGAGTAAAAGTAGAAGTACTCAGATCTTGTACTTGAGTAAAAGTAGAAGTACTCAGATCTTGTACTTGAGTAAAAGTAGAAGTACTCAGATCTTGTACTTGAGTAAAAGTAGAAGTACTCAGATCTTGTACTTGAGTAAAAGTAGAAGTACTCAGATCTTGTACTTGAGTAAAAGTAGAAGTACTCAGATCTTGTACTTGAGTAAAAGTAGAAGTACTCAGATCTTGTACTTGAGTAAAAGTAGAAGTACTCAGATCTTGTACTTGAGTAAAAGTAGAAGTACTCAGATCTTGTACTTGAGTAAAAGTAGAAGTACTCAGATCTTGTACTTGAGTAAAAGTAGAAGTACTCAGATCTTGTACTTGAGTAAAAGGAGAAGTCCTCAGAACTTGTACTTGAGTAAAAGTAGAAGTACTCAGGTCTTGTATTTGAGTAAAAGTATAAGTATTCAGATCTTGTTCTTGAGTAAAAGTAGAAGTACTCAGATCTTGTTCTTGAGTACAAGCAGAAGTACCAGAGTGTAGGAATGCTCTGTTACAGTAAAAGTCCTGCATTCAAAATGTTCCTCAAGTGAAAGTAGAAAAGTATTCTCATCAAAATATAGTGAAAGACAGTGAAAGTAGTCGTTGTGCAGATTGGTCCATTTCAGAATAATATATATGATATGTTTTATAATGATTGATCATGAAAGTGTTCTCAAAGCTGGTGAAGGTGCAGCTAGTCTGAAGTACTTTGTAGACTGCAGGGTAGCTGGTGGAGGTGCAGCTAGTCTGAAGTACTTTGTTGACTGCAGGGTAGCTGGTGAAGGTGCAGCTAGTCTGAAGTACTTTGTAGACTGCATGGTAGCTGGTGGATTTACTCCAGGTGGAACTAAAGTCTGATTCAACACTAGATTAGATTTCACATCATTCATCCACATCTGAGAAGTAACTAAAGGGATTAAATACATGTAGTGGAGTAAAAGTACACCATGTACCTCTGAACTGTAGTGGAGTAGAAAAATAGGTAGCAAGTACCTAGAAATTGTACTTAAATAGTAAGTTACTTTACAACACTGATCGTAGTGGAAGTAGAAGTATCTTCTAGTAAATATCTGGCAACATTTATGATTTTGAAACCATAAACATATTATTTTTACATCTTTGCACTCAGATGTCAAACATGGTTTAAATCTAGGGATGCATCTCATTCAGCTTCTTTAACAGAGGTGGTGTATTGTGGACTGTGGCTCCCATTGAGAGTGATAGTGTTGTCATGGAAATGGAAGATGTGTTACCATGGCAAAGGTCTCAGGTCTCATGCTGGTTATGTTTAGCATCCCTGCTCTCTGATCCACGTATGAAAAAAAAATGAAAAAGTATATTTTCCATGACGACCGCATTAAAACACACAGGACTCACTCTCAGCTTTCACAAAGGGAGAAGAGCCTTGGTTTCATTTCGTGAGAAAGAAGTGTGTGTGTGTGTGTGTGTGTGTGTGTGTGTGTGTGTGTGTGTGTGTGTGTGTGTGTGTGTGTGTGTTCTCTCTCTCTGTGTGTGTGTGTCTGTCTGTCTGTCTGTCTGTCTGTCTGTCTGTCTGTCTGTCTGTCTGTCTGTCTGTCTGTCTGTGTGTGTGTGTGTGTGTGTGTGTGTGTGTGTGTGTGTGTGTGTGTGTGTGTGTGTGTGTGTGTGTGTGTGTGTGTGTGTGTGTGTGTGTGTGTGTCTCTCTCTTTGTGTGTGTGTGTGTGTCTGTCTGTCTGTCTGTCTGTCTGTCTGTCTGTCTGTCTGTCTGTCTGTCTGTCTGTCTGTCTGTCTGTGTGTGTGTGTGTGTGTGTGTGTGTGTGTGTGTGTGTGTGTGTGTGTGTGTGTGTGTGTGTGTGTGTGTGTGTGTGTGTGTGTGGTGTCTCTGTGTGTGTGTGTGTGTGTGTGTGTGTGTGTGTGTGTGTGTGCGTGCGTGCGTGCGTGCGTGCGTGCGCGTGTGTACATGTAAATTGGAATTTATGAATGTATGTAGAGATTAAAGATAACCGTATACGATACAAATACTTGGATATTGTCAGAGATTAAAGTCACAATTTTAGGGGAATGCAATTTATTAACTTATAATATTTCTACAATATGTTTGTATCTGTTTTCCTGCAAATTGGGGGTAGGGTTATATTCCTGAAAAAATTGCCAGAATTTTCAAGATTAAGACAGATTTGTGTACACCTGAGCATCAGCAGGAGAGGACTCTTTAAAGAAGAGACACTACATACTGATATACACCTGAACATCAGCAGGAGAGGACTCTTTAAAGTAGAGACACTACATACTGATATACAACTGAACATCAGCAGGAGAGGACTCTTTAAAGTAGAGACACTACATACTGATATACAACTGAACATCAGCAGGAGAGGACTCTTTAAAGTAGAGACACTACATACTGATATACACCTGAACATCAGCAGGAGAGGACTCTTTAAAGAAGAGACACTACATACTGATATACACCTGAACATCAGCAGGAGAGGACTCTTTAAAGTAGAGACACTACATACTGATATACAACTGAACATCAGCAGGAGAGGACTCTTTAAAGTAGAGACACTACATACTGATATACAACTGAACATCAGCAGGAGAGGACTCTTTAAAGTAGAGACACTACATACTGATATACAACTGAACATCAGCAGGAGAGGACTCTTTAAAGTAGAGACACTACATACTGATATACACCTGAACATCAGCAGGAGAGGACTCTTTAAAGTAGAGACACTACATACTGATATACACCTGAACATCAGCAGGAGAGGACTCTTTAAAGTAGAGACACTACATACTGATATACAACTGAACATCAGCAGGAGAGGACTCTTTAAAGTAGAGACACTACATACTGATATACACCTGAACATCAGCAGGAGAGGACTCTTTAAAGTAGAGACACTACATACTGATATACACCTGAACAGGGGGGGGGGGGGGGGGGGGGTGCGTGGTGATGAAAAGCTGGTTTGAGGGGCCCCCAGTGAATGTTTGCCTTGAGCCCCCACAGACTCTAGAATCGGCACTGGGTACTTGTACTTCAACCAGGAGAGACGGTTTTGATGTAAGAACACATATTTATTGCCAGGAATACACAAATGAATGTAATTGAGTTTTGGCGATTAGGCCCCGTTGTGCAGGAGTATCATTCGGGGGATAACCTATCCGATGAAACCCCCCGGGGTCTAGACCCTGGTGGTGGTGAATGGATAGTTGGGGTCGGTCTGAAGGGGATGAGCTTGACCCTGGTGGTGGTGAATGGATAGTTGGGGTCGGTCTGAAGGGGATGAGCTTGACCCTGGTGGTGGTGAATGGATGGTTGGGGTCGGTCTGAAGGGGAGGGGCTTAGCTTGACCCTGGTGGTGGTGAATGGATGGTTGGGGTCGGTCTGAAGGGGAGTGGCTTAGCTTGACCCTGGTGGTGGTGAATGGATAGTTGAGGTCGGTCGGAAGGGGAGGGGCTTAGCTTGACCCTGGTGGTGGTGAATGGATAGTTGAGGTCGGTCTGAAGGGGAGGGGCTTAGCTTGACCCTGGTAGTGGTGAATGGATAGTTGAGGTCGGTCGGAAGGGGAGGGGCTTAGCTAGACCCTGGTGGTGGTGAATGGATAGTTGGGGTCGGTCTGAAGGGGAGGGGCTTAGCTTGACCCTGGTGGTGGTGAATGGATGGTTGAGGTCGGTCTGAAGGGGAGGGGCTTAGCTTGACCCTGGTGGTAGTGAATGGATAGTTGGGGTCGGTCTGAAGGGGAGGGGCTTAGCTTGACCCTGGTGGTGGTGAATGGATGGTTGGGGTCGGTCTGAAGGGGAGTGGCTTAGCTTGACCCTGGTGGTGGTGAATGGATAGTTGGGGTCGGTCTGAAGGGGAGGGGCTTAGCTTGACCCTGGTGGTAGTGAATGGATAGTTGGGGTCGGTCTGAAGGGGAGGGGCTTAGCTTGACCCTGGTAGTGGTGAATGGATAGTTGAGGTCGGTCGGAAGGGGAGGGGCTTAGCTTGACCATGGTGGTGGTGAATGGATGGTTGGGGTCGGTCTGAAGGGGAGGGGCTTAGCTTGACCCTGGTGGTGGTGAATGGATAGTTGGGGTCGGTCTGAAGGGGAGGGGCTTAGCTTGACCCTGGTGGTGGTGAATGGATGGTTGGGGTCGGTCTGAAGGGGAGGGACTTAGCTTGACCCTGGTGGTGGTGAATGGATAGTTGGGGTCGGTCTGAAGGGGAGGGGCTTAGCTTGACCCTGGTGGTGTGAATGGATAGTTGGGGTCGGTCTGAAGGGGAGGGGCTTAGCTTGACCCTGGTGTGGTGAATGGATAGTTGGGTCGGTCTGAAGGGGAGGGCTTAGCTTGACCTGGTGGTGGTGAATGGATGGTTGGGGTCGGTCTGAAGGGGAGGGGCTTAGCTTGACCCTGGTGGTGGTGAATGGATAGTTGGGGTCGGTCTGAAGGGGAGGGGCTTAGCTTGACCCTGGTGGTGGTGAATGGATGGTTGGGGTCGGTCTGAAGGGGAGTGGCTTAGCTTGACCCTGGTGGTGGTGAATGGATAGTTGGGGTCGGTCTGAAGGGGAGGGGCTTAGCTTGACCCTGGTGGTAGTGAATGGATAGTTGGGGTCGGTCTGAAGGGGAGAGGCTTAGCTTGACCCTGGTAGTGGTGAATGGATAGTTGAGGTCGGTCGGAAGGGGAGGGGCTTAGCTTGACCATGGTGGTGGTGAATGGATGGTTGGGTCGGTCTGAAGGGGAGGGGCTTAGCTTGACCCTGGTGGTGGTGAATGGATGGTTGGGGTCGGTCTGAAGGGGAGGGGCTTAGCTTGACCCTGGTGGTGGTGAATGGATGGTTGGGGTCGGTCTGAAGGGGAGGGGCTTAGCTTGACCCTGGTGGTGGTGAATGGATAGTTGGGGTCGGTCTGAAGGGGAGTGGCTTAGCTTGACCCTGGTGGTGGTGAATGGATAGTTGAGGTCGGTCTGAAGGGGAGGGGCTTAGCTTGACCATGGTGGTGGTGAATGGATAGTTGAGGTCGGTCTGAAGGGGAGGGGCTTAGCTTGACCCTGGAGTAAGGGGGACAGGAGGAGAAAAGGGGGGGAGGAGGGTTGCGTCGAGTCACCTGAAATGACAGCTGTCAGAGGTGGGAGAGGAGATTTAAAAGGGTTAGCAGAGCGCTATGATAGGCTTGTGAGAATAGAGCGAAATTATTGGTTAAGCCTGGGAGTGACGCCCCCGATCACTTATTGAGAGGAGAGAGAGTAACATAGGAATAGTAAATGAATGAGTAAAGGCGGTCTTCCTGGTTGAACTTGCGCCGAGCTTAATTTCACCTGAGTATTTTTTACCATGTTATGCTAGTTCATACGTTCACTCCAGTATTAGCTTCTTGGTTTTTATTGATTATGAAAACACACATAATAATACATTTTTTGGATATCTTTTTTTAATCTTGCCAGTTACTTTTGCATTAGGTCAGGGATATCTAGATACTTTCCAAGGTTTGACATAATGAATTGTGCACTTTTAAAGCAAGCATACGATGTTTTCAAATCTGTAATCAAAAACGCTATCGAAGCAGTTCCTACCGTTGCTACGTTAGTTCAAACGGTAACAACGGACTATTTTTCTTAGCGGATGCATGTCATTTTAAATATGACTGTCGGGTGTTCTTTTCCCCATAGTGACCGCCTCGCTGCACATTATCCCTTACTTAATCACTTCATCTGCAGCTATGGAACAATGAAGCATGGTAATAATGAATGACCTTGCAGCAGTACACCCTCCTCCCGCCTTTAAATTCCTCTCTTCCTCCCTCCCTTTTCTCCCTCATGCCTTAACTTGCACTCATTTGCCCCCCTTCCTCTCTCCCTCTCCTCACAACCAACAACATTCCTTCATCCTGAAACTCCTTCCTCCTCCCTCTGCAACAAAAGCGGGAAAGAGGGAGGAGATGGGGAACGCTCGGCTGTTTGTTTACATGTGAAACAGAGACGCGGTGGTTGTGATTTGGCTCGTCTGTTGCCATGGCAGCGGGCGAGGAATCGTTGTAAATAATGCGAAATGTTTTGGGAGTTCCCCCCCTCACACGTCAGTGAGTCACTAGTACTCACCAGCTGAGGGAAGTACAGCTACTCAAGGCTGGTGTTCATGTTTTATTTGTATTAATCATTATACACATTATTTATTGTGTGAAATGGAGCTATTTATTTATTTATTTCTGCCTTTTATTTATTTCGTTTTTTAAGTAGCTCGTGACAAACTCTGAACCTTGTTTTCTACCTTTTATTAATGAATTTGCATTTTATTTAATTGTTTTCATTCATTTATGACCATTTATTTTTGTAATTTCTTTAGGTATTTATACATGTTATTTTTTGTTCATTGATTTTAGACACATGGAACTTGTGTATTATTTTATTAATTTATTTTGTACTTTACAGATTGATTTCAAAATGTTAAAAATACTTTGAATAAACAGACATATAATGAAAGGCTAAGATATCCAGCAGCCGTAAAAACATTAATGCTTCAGTTATTTAATATAATACTTTTAATTTTGGTACTTTAACCATATTTTACTCTTTATTTTGTGTATTTTGATGCAAATACTTGTTTTACTTAATAAGGTTTTAAATGTTGGACTTTTACTTCTATCAGAGTATGTTTATGCTGTAGTATTACGTATACTTAAGTAAAGTATCTGAGTACTTCATCCACCTCTGAACGTTTTAAATGACTTGTACTTTACTCGAGTATTTCCATCTACTTGATACTTCTTCTAAAAAGAGAAATAATCAAATGTATTTTACAGCTTTAGTTCACTTCAACTTTTGATACTTCAAGTATATTTTGAATGCCACGTAATTGAAGTAAAGCAGGACATTTTGAATTGTATCAGAGTACTTCTACAATATAGTATCACTGTTTTGACTTCAGTAAACACACAGTCTCACCACTGCATGAGACACCAAACTCAAAAGGAAAACATTTACATTTCCTGCCCACATGACAGAAGTAGTGGAAATAGTGGCTGGAGTTTCTTTTTTGTTACAGAAGTCGACCGAAAGATCGGGTGTGACAGGCAGCGTGAAGCGGCGTCGCAGGAGGAGGAGCAGGGATTATGTTTCGAGCAGCCAGGGGCTTGTCTGGGGTGTGGATTTAAAAAGAGGGCTGGGTCAAAAGAGGGCGGAAGGGTAGCTACTAGTTTCTGTGCTTAGAGTGCGAGTCTGAAATCAGTATCCCTGAGAGCAGGAGGAATTAGACGGAGACACACAGGCAGCAAACAGTAAGTCAAAACTCTTATTTATACCTCTATAGGACTCATTTATATATTTCCAATGTTTAAAATAGTCTTTTAACGGGATTATGCAGGTTTTATTGAATGAAAGCAGGTGTGTGTGTGTGTGTGTGCGTGTGTGTACCTTCAAATACCTGTTCACCTTCACGGGCTTTACAGTAACTCCTTTCCTGTCCTGGTGTCCAAAAAGGCTTCTTTCCACATGTGTTCAGCTCGTGTAGCACAACAAAGCTAATTGCTTTTAAAGATAGACTTTTTTACTGCATGCTTTTCGTATTTTTAGCAAACCTGAGCCACGTGACCCCATTTTTTCTGCCTGGTGGAAAATACGCTACAGATCTTGTTTTCAAGAAGCAAGAATTTGGAGGTATCCCACAAGTGTGTTTTATATTAAAGCAACTGCCAACTGTTGAACTAACTTCACTGAAGTTGCTCATACAGTTTTAGCATTTGACAGAAGATCGAAATAATAAGAAAATGTTCAAAAACTCTTTCTGGATCAGGTGAAAGGCGGGGGGTGTTTGTAAAGATGCAGTGTGTGTGTGTGTGTGTGTGTGTGTGTGTGTGTGTGTGTGTGTGTGTGTGTGTGTGTGTGTGTGTGTGTGTGTGTGTGTGTGTGTGTGTGTGTGTGTGTGTGTGTGTGTGTGTGTGTGTGTGTGTGTGTGTGTGTGTGTGTGTGTGTGTGTGTGTGTGTGTGTGTGTGTGTGTGTGTGTGTGTGGCCCTGGACCACTCCTTTACCCGTTGTCGAGAAAAGGCTCATTCCAGATGTGCCTCTCCGTTCACACCCATCGCGGATTATTTAACTAAAAAAAAGTTCCCACAACACAAAGTGTGTCAAAATCCAGAAGAGCCACCAGTGACGAGGCCTCAGGTGAGAGAGAGAGAGCGCGCGGAGGTTACGGTGTGTCGTAATTCACACCCTGGGAAGCGGGGGCGTGGGCTTAACGTTAGAATGGCAGGTTTTCTTGACAGTTATTTTAAGGAGTGGAGACAAGCCTGAACTCATCTTCCCCGCCACAAACTTCCCTCCTTTACACTTTCTTTCACCCGCCAAACCGTATCTTCGATTTCCTTCCACAAATGTACATCAACACCTCTCGATAAGAGCGGTTCTCGCCGTCTATTGGCAGGCCTTTCACCGTGAGAGCTGAAACTCAGTAATTAGAAGTTGTGAAGCCACACCCTGAGTGGATGCCAGGTTTTCGCCTCGCTTCGAGTGTGTTTATGAAGATCTGTGTGTCCGCTTCGAGCTGGGGTGTTAAACCACACAGGAAGTGCCTTTTGTTATTGGCCACGTTTGACTCTTTCTGCTCACTGGAGCTGCCAGTCTGCTGTGTGTGTGTTTTATTAGCGAGCGAGTTAGCCCTGCAGTTATCCTGCATAACAAAGTGGTGTGACAAGTTTCCTCGTGTGCTTCTCTCTCTTTCTCCAGCAATCTTCTTCATCATGCTGATCCTTCTCGCTGGTATCTTTGGCATCCACATCATAGGCATCATCATCCTGCTGGTGGCCACCATTGACAATGTAAGTACATTTGGTTGTGTTTTAAAGTGATGGAAGTTTAATTCAACACACCTGAACCACACCTTCTACCTCAGTCCTTGACGAGCCCTACATAATCCCTGACTTCCTCCCTAGTTTGAGTGTTAAACACAGAGCTATGTGCTTCTCCTCGATGCTGACAGACAGCAGAAAGTCTGAGGAGGGATTTCTGCACCCTATCAACGAGGCTCTGTTCTCCTCAGGGCCGCATTTTTGACATTTCTTGGTGACAGATGGGGCCGATGGAGTGTCGTCACCTGGTGTCACTGAGTGCATTTTAGCCCTAGTGTTGTTAGAAAGTGAACATGCACTGATGTAGTGATTATTGCACATACCCGAGTGAGACACGGGGAATGTGACAGGCGGATGTGCATTCCTACCGTTGGTAATAGTCGCTCTTGTTGCAGCTTTTTAAATACATGTCATTTACTGATAAAGTAAACACATTGTGCCTTCAGTGGACTCTCCATTGGTTTCAAATGGAGGTCGACTTGTGTAGGAGACTATGAAAACATTTACCCTACTTCCCACTTGATTCAACGCCTCAGTAAACACATTCCAAACTGCTCTCAATTGCTGTTTAAAGTCTTGAGCTATCAATATCAACTGGTTACAAAAACTAAGTCAAATTGTGTAGAAATCTGAGGGAAAAAATCTTTATCTCACTTGATTATAACCTCAGTAATAATTGTCATGGTCTCAATCGCGAGTTTCAAGTCTTCTCCAATACAGCATGTTTTTGTAAATTATGGACCAATTTAGGGCCATAAAGGATGCCCTTTCTTTCTCGTGAGGTATCCTTTAAGGCGTGGCTACTTTATCATTAACAAGTTGCTCTCACATGTTGTCCGGTTTGGGTGTCGTCTGTGATTGCTCCTTTTCAGTGTTTTCCAGTTGATGAAAGTTAATTGTAATAATTTGGTTGCCTTAAAATCATAGGTGGATTTTGCGGGGGGCAGGGGGGGCATTGCCCCCCCTAGTGGCTGAAATATATTACAACATTACTACGTCGAAAACTGTTCCAATACAAATATTTCGTATATCAATATTTGAATAAGGTAGGACACTGGTTAATAATATTGTAGCGTGTTCAAGTAACCAAGGGATGTAGTAGTTATCAAATAAGTATAAGATGTGCACAGTTATGTAATGCACTGTTGTTGGGGGGAGAGACCGCCCCTTCCATATGAGTGTGTGTGTGTGTGTGTGTGTACGGCGGGCATGGAAAAGTCATACTCAGTGGTACTGTAAAAAAGGTTTGCCCCCCCAAGCGCAAATGTCAAACTCCGCCTATGCTTAAAATATCTCCGTGTTCTCCTTAAGATCCATCCTCGTGTTTTCACTCTGGTTCCAATAAAACATTATGGCTACAACCAAAAACCAACATGGCGACAACCAAATATCAAGATGGTGGCAGTCAAAACACGTCGTGTCTACATTTGAAACCCTAGATTTGCGAAACTTGGCGAAAACACTTGTCCGATGACTTGGGGAAACCTTAACAATGCCTAACCGTCTGTAAACCCTAACCCTAAATACGAGCACCGAAATGGAAAACGTAAGCATGTTGTGAGTTTGGCCATTCTTATATAGTCTGAACACAGGTTGAACACACACCATGTTTACACACCCATCTGCTTTGAATTATCCCTCCAGCATTCATTCATTAACCTTTATCCAGCTCATAGGAACGTTTTTCATACTTGTGCAACGGCTGCAACAAAGTCGGACGATGATTTGTAAAGTAACATCTCGTTTCTTCCCTGTTTTAGGCTTGGTGGATGACTGACGTAATATCCACTGATGTGTGGGCTCGGTGGATTCAGACGAGCGGGGTGTGGAACCTCACAGATCTTCCCACAGGTTCACACTACCCACAGGGTAAGTCAAACACGCGCCTTTGAACAGGAGAACTTGTTTCCATGCGTACTACACTTTGACAAAGTCATATTTACTTAATTAAAAACAAAGTTTGCCAGTTTGTTCAACTTGTTCTGATATAACCTTGTTTTGTCAAAGATGCTAGAAAACTGGCTTCAAATCCACAGTATTTCTCTTCAGTATTGAGTCATGCCTAAAAGACACCAATCAAAGTCATCTTTAAGAATCTTTTGTTAAGTTTAACACGGAAAGCTCTGCTTCGCCGAGGCCTCTCTGGTTGTTGTTTTATTGGATTTTGAGAAATACTGTTGCTCCGTCCTGATTGGTGCACAGAGGCATCCGTTTCTTCAAATGAAATAAAAAACATTCTTTCCAGAACATGGCATGCAAATGATTTGAAAAAACACAATGGGTTTTCAGTTATCCAAATAAATACTTTTGCATTGCAAATCAAGACCATGACGCTGCCATAATGCAAAGATGTCAAATGTCGTAGCAGAACTCAATGAAATGACTTCACCTTGAACCTAATGTAAAGTCATGTTCACTTTTGGACCTTCAAAATACTCGGCATGTTTCAAAATCCTGAGATATTTATGGTGTTTGAACGCCACATTCCTGCCACTCTGACCAGATGTGACCAGAACACGGAGTCACTGCAGAGGAACAGTTTCCTGGGTGTGTCGGTGTGATGTTGAGCACATATTTCAGTGACACATATCTCACACACACATCTTCACTCATATTCTCCCTCTCTGTCGCCCCCTGCAGATTACCTCCAGGCGGTGCAGGCCAGCTCGGTTCTCGCCTGTATTTTCTCCATCATTGGAATCTTTGTGTTTCTGGCTCAGCTGTTCACTCTGGAGAAAGGACAGAGGTTCACCATCTCCGGCGCCTTCCAGCTCCTCGCCTGTGAGTATCTCTGTTACTCTGCGGGGGACATTTACTCAAGTACTGAGATCAAGATGAAAAGTACTTTATTGATCCCAATTTGGGAAATGTTTGCGTTGCAGGCAGCAGCATAAAAAGAAACGGCATTGTGCACAAACATTTAAAAGATTAGAAATAAACATCTCAATAGAAATAAAATACCATTTTAAAAACAAGTGGAAATATACATCTACAAAAAAGACTACTTTTAGGTCCCTGTACTTGAGTATTTCTATTTAATGCTTCTTTATACTTCATGTAATGTTCCCTAACATAATGCAAAATACACGAGTCTGTGTGTTGTTGCATTTGTACACTCCCCCCTGTAAAACCAAAACATATCACATAAGCAAATGATAAATAAATAAAATAAAAGCGCAATTTTTACTCCACTGTATTTATTTTATAGCTTTAGTTCAAATTGAGATGTTGCATTAAAAAAACCAGTGATAAACTAATACATCTATAAAAATGAATATAACTGTTGCAAGAATTATCAAATATATTAAAAAAAACATAAGAAAGAAAGTCGTAATCATGGATAATTTGTGTATCAGGTGAATAAGACGAGTTAGTACTTTATTGATCCAAATTTGGGAAATGTTTGTGTTGCAGCAGCATAAAAAGAAATGGCATTGTACAAATAAAAAGACTATAAATAAACAAGAAAGTCGAAAAAAATATACATGTGGAAATTACAAATTAACAAAGTATAAAGCAAGTTATTATATATATGTATGTGAGGCTGTGGCGCAGTGGCCTAGTGTGTTGGTGTTCGTATCAGGGGGGCACAGGTTCAAACCCCACTGCAGTCAGCATGTCGTTGTGTCCCTGGGCAAGACGCTTCACCCCAAGTTGCTCCTGTGCGGAGTATGTTAGTCGCTTTGGATAAAAGCGTCTAACCAGTAACGTGAGGGAAGGAGTGTTAACTATTAAACTGAATATCTAAATGTAACAGTGTGATTTTAAGTCCAAGAGAAGCTATGGAGCAATTAATAGTTTGCAAAACAGTTGTAGTTTACTAGTTTTTAGTGTAGGTTTCTTGACTTAATTCAGCGATCCGAGTACCTCTCCACTCCTCCTCACTCACCTCCTCGTCTCCTTTCCTTGCAGGTCTTTGCATCATGATCGCAGCCGCCATCTACACCGACCGTTTCCACCTGGACGAGAATAACGGCTGGTACGGTCACTGCTTCATCTTGGCGTGGATCGCCTTCGCCATCACCTTCATCTCCTCCATCATTTACTTTGTGTTACGCAAGAAGACGGCGTGAGAAGGACACTAGAAGCTTTTCCCTGACCGACCCCCAAAAAACCCTCAGCTGGACATGCCCTCGCTGCTGAAATCTGATTTATTTTTAGTCACAGATGTTGTAATATTTGACATCAGATTCAAGCTGCTAGTGTATTTTTAGCTCAAGATAAACCTGTTAATACTCTCAAATACTATCGTTGTTTAATTGAGTTTGCTGTCGGGTGTTTTCGTAGTAAAAGGCAAACTCGGGTAAATAACAGCTGTATTTGAGACCGTTTTCAACCCAGATTTTGGGCTGGATTTCTACAGATTAAGACTTGTTGTGGTGTGAACTGAACAAGATGTGCCTTAGGATATAAGACGCCATGATAAATGAAGATCTATCATTATTTCTAGCAGGTTGGATAAAAAAATCTGTGGTATTTTTGTACATTTATATTGGATAAAAAGGGGCGAGTTTATTCTTAGTTTTTTTATTTGTCTTTTCTATTTTCTGCTCTGGTCTTACTTTATATAATGTGCCAAAAACAGAGTGACCAAATGTAGTAAAAAAATCCATTCCTCTGTGGCAGATGTATTTCTAATCCAATGATAAGACTTTATGATTATATATAAGATAAAATACTACAGCTTTTTTTATAATTATTTGGGATTACGAAGACACAAAACTGGTTTAAAAATGAAAGTGTAATGCCAAAATCAAATATAAACTCTTACACTATATTATTGTTTTCACAGTTAAAGATGTTCTTATATCTTTCAAAGGAGTTTTATTCGGTCCACCTTAAATGCATCAATCTCAGTTTCCTAGTATGCATGACATTTGCCATTTTCCATAAATTCAAAATCCAACCACTTGGGGTAATATCTGCTCTGTTTTCCCCAAATGCAACTGCCTTAAAGCGTGAGATATGATGTGTAAATATTTTTCCCATAATGCTCTGTTTGTCTAAGGCTGTTTTATTTTTTGCTACTGTTATTTTTCATCATCGATGACAATAACAATGATTTGTACACTATTAAACTTGATTTCCGACCAATTATTGATGTTTTTCTTTCCCCCATTAGTCATCATAAGGAGTACAAAGTAGTCATTTTGGAGAAACCAGCTCCAGTGCGCTAGAATTTGAAAATACACAGCCGGAACAAATCTGCCACTTCCTCACAGAGCCCCTCCCCCAACACACACGAACGCGCACATGACCAATGAGGGCACGAGATAAGTTTGTGCACGAGATGGAAGGCTGACAGGCAGGTAGGCCGTCCAGTTACTTTAGCCGGGCCGGCTCAGATGATTGGTCGTGCTTTTTACAGCGCCACAGCTTCCACTTATGAAATGTTTTTATGTATTGTCAAAGCATTTCATATATTCATTGCTATCGGGATGTTAAGAGCATTCCATGGAATATAACTAAAAGCGTCTCTGAAATAAATTACATACCCCACCTATAAGTGTTAAATTCTGTTAAATGATTGTCAGAATAATTGCAGACAAAAAGCAGTTTGGTGACCACATTTATTAACATTTTGTGAATTGCAAAAACAAGATTCACACTGTTAAAAACTTTGAATTGGAAATAGTAATAGAGTAAGAGACTTTTTAAACTAATACAGTAAAAGTATATTCAGTTTCCAAAACAATGGTGCATTTAAACGTTCTGTTGTTGACTGCTCACCAAGTATATTTAGACTTTAGTGAACATTAAATAGTGGTGCAGGAATGAGTCCTAAAACCTGGAAATTAATTTGCATTCAAACGTTTTTTTGGGAACCAAATTATGTCACAGAGAAACACTGAAGTTGTAGTACCACCAAATGGCCACCACGGAAATGTGCTTTAACTTCTGGTTTACTTTCTGCAAGCCTGGATCATCCCCAACATTAGCCACCTTTAGCTTAGCGGTGGTGACGTGAAGTCATGTGACCTTGATGTGGTTCGTTTATAGCCCAGCATTAGCCAGCTTTAGCTTAGCGGTGGTGACGTGAAGTCATGTGACCGTGCTGTAGTTTCTTTATAGCGTGTGGTGTTTTGATTGATTGATTGATTGATTGATTGATTGATTGATTGATTGATTGATTGATTGATTGAAAAGTTTATTAACAGCTTGTATATTGGGTACAGTTCAGTACAGCTCAAAAAATACAATTGTTAAGGGGATGCAGACCAGAGAAAGACTTTTGTCTTGTTTACATCAGGGTCCCCCATTTCCAATTCATCATATCATTTAAGACATATAAGACATATTTGACATACAGATGGCTTATTTCAATTTACATACAGGTGGTTTTTTACATACAGATTGCTTATTTACAATTTTCATTTTAGATTTCGTTCTAATACATCCTAACCGGACATTTAAGACATACCAAGTCTACAGATATACAGTTAGTAGTGTTAATATGTGGAAATTATCCTGTGGTACGAAACATGTAAGTATCATAAACATTTGTTTGCCATCAGAGCTTATTTTCTGCAATATTCGTTAAATCCCATTAGCTTTTTGTCAAGGGAACCAGGGAGATGCTTTTGAAATAATCTATATTATATTATCATGTGTTATAAGTCATGCTCTTGTAACATGTGATTGGAAAAGGTCCAAAGCTATAGTGCTGTGTAAACTAAAAAGAAGTGTATAAAACCTGTGAGATTCTGTTATTCTTTAGGCAGACACATAAACTCTTGGTGGATTTGACGCAAGTATTCTGGATCTTATACTGTTGTACAACAATATAATAAGTCCTTCAATCAGCAGTATGTCTGTGTTTCTATTTTGTTATATATTTGGTTATGTCTTGAGTGTCCACGAAATTGCTAACTTAAATCATCGCTGCACCACCCTATAGTCACAAGTCCTGCTATCAAAGAAAGACTCCCGTCTGAATAAAAGCAGTATAATTCACAGTGGGCTGTAGTCCTCTCCCGGATCGTAGCGGCTCTCCTGGTGTCCCGGCAGGGGGAGGCGGGGGGAGACGGAGGGTGGGTATGATGGCGTTTGAGAGGGTAACGAGAGGCGATGGATGGAGGAAGCAGATGCGAGATGGGAGGGTGGAGGAGGGAAGGAGTTGGAGTGAGGAAGAGGAGGCAGGGAGTCGGAGTGCCTTTGACTGGCGGACGGGGTTTTGTAGTAGGGAGACAGGTGGGAGATCCGGGGGGGAGACGGGGGAGAGGTGAGGGCGGGGTTCACGGGGGTGTAGTAAGGAGGCAGCAAACCCACGAAGTTGAAGCTGCAGGCGTTGAGGCTGGAGGTCCGTCGCGGGCCGACCATCATGACGGTCTTGGTGTAGTTGTTGAGGGTAGAGACTCCGGCTGACATGCAGAGAGTGAAGGCACACCAGGCCATGCTGACGGAGACACAGACCAGAGCGGTTTCACTGGGACGTTACTTTGTAGAAGGGGAGTGACTGGGTGCATACTGGGGCCAGTCAGAGTTCGACTTAAAGGTCCCCTATTATACTGTTTTTATAATAATAATAATGCATTTTATTTATATAGCGCTTCACAACTCAAAGACGCTTTACAGCATGAGGGAGGGTAGAGAAACAAGGACAGGCAAACAAGTAAGTATAGTAAACAAAATAAAAATAAAAAGGCAGTCAAGAGGAAGTTGATTGAGAGGGGGGGGGGGCTTATGGGTAGACAGAGTTGAAAAGATGTGTTTTGAGGCAGGACTGAAAGACTGTGAGGGACTCAGAGGCACGAGATCTTGGGGGAGGGAATTCCAGAGCCTAGGAGCTGCCACTGAGAAGGCTCTGTCCCCAAAGCTGCAGAGTGTGGATGTGGGAATGGATAGGAGTCCGGCTGCGGTGGATCTGAGGGACCGTGGGGGTTGATAAGGAGTGAGAAGGTTTGTGAGATAAGGGGGGGCCAGATGGTGGAGTGCTTTGTAGGTGAGGACCAGAACTTTGTAGTTGATGCGATGGGAGACAGGAAGCCAGTGGAGGTCTTTGAGGACTGGGGTGATGTGATGCCATGATTTGGTATGCGTGAGGAGACGTGCAGCTGCATTTTGAACCCGTTGGAGTCTGTTGAGGGATGTAGTGCTGATGCCGTAAAGAAGTGAGTTGCAGTAGTCAAGGCGGGAGGAAATGAAGGCATGGATTAGTCGTTCGGCTGCGGGGCGGGTGAGAGAGGGTAGGATTTTTGCAATATTGCGGAGGTGGAAAAATGAGGTTTTGACTGTTTGGCGGATGTGAGGTTCGAGGGAGAGGGTGGGGTCAAAGATTACGCCAAGGTTGCGTGCCTGATTGGAGGGGGAAACAATGGTGCCATCGATGGTGAGTGTTATGTTAGTGACCTTGCTGAGGGTGGATTTGGAGCCGATTAGGAGGAGTTCTGTTTTGTTGCTGTTCAGTTTGAGGAGGTTATGTTGCATCCAAGTTTTAATAGCTGTCAGACAGGAATCGATGTGGGTAAGGGGTGGGTTATGGAGGGATTTGGTGCTGAGGTAGATCTGAGTGTCATCAGCATAGCAGTGGAAGTCCAGGTTGAAGTGGCGGAGTATCTGACCGAGGGGGAGGATGTAAATGATGAAGAGGAGGGGGCCAAGTACTGATCCTTGAGGAACGCCTTGGGTGACTGAGGCTGTGGCAGAGGAGTGGTTGGGGAGGGAGATGAAGTGGGATCGTTCAGTGAGGTAGGACTGGAGCCATCTGAGTGCAATACCTTCAATACCAATGTCCCTGAGTCGGGTGAGCAGGATGTTGTGGCTCACGGTATCGAAGGCTGCACTCAGGTCGAGGAGGATGAGAATATTGAGGGAACCAGTGTCAGCAGAGGTGAGGAGGTCATTGAGGACTTTGACGAGTGCAATATATTATAATATATTATATTATAGTAATCCCCTCTGTTTCAGCCCTGTTTGCAAAGTGCTGATTCTCTGTCTGTTACTTCAGATGAAAATAAGGAGCCCCTCCCCACGCCCCTCTGAGAGAGATTTGGTTACAAAGAACTCAATAGAGCTCTAGGAGGAGATTCAGGTGATAAGGGGGGGGGGGGGGTTACCTTGGTTGCTGATTGGCTAATGGTTACACAAGACAACACATCGTTATGACATCATCAAGTGGCCAAAATCTGATCAGCTCATTTTCAGACAGGTTTTTATAGAAATGGATCAAAAAGAGAGAAAATCTTTGTTCCTGAAACTTTCAGAGTCTCTTTCCACAGAGGGGACACATGTTGATGTAGAAGAGACATGAAGAAGAGGGGACACATGTTGATGTAGAAGAGACATGGAGAAGAGGGGACACATGTTGATGTAGAAGAGACATGAAGAAGAGGGGACACATGTTGATGTAGAAGAGACATGAAGAAGAGGGGACACATGTTGACGTAGAAGAGACATGAAGAAGAGGGGACACATGTTGATGTAGAAGAGGCATGAAGAAGAGGGGACACATGTTGATGTAGAAGAGGCATGAAGAAGAGGGGACACATGTTGATGTAGAAGAGACATGAAGAAGAGGGGACACATGTTGATGTAGAAGAGACATGAAGAAGAGGGGACACATGTTGATGTAGAAGAGGCATGAAGAAGAGGGGACACATGTTGATGTAGAAGAGGCATGAAGAAGAGGGGACACATGTTGATGTAGAAGAGACATGAAGAAGAGGGGACACATGTTGATGTAGAAGAGGCATGAAGAAGAGGGGACACATGTTGATGTAGAAGAGGCATGAAGAAGAGGGGACACATGTTGATGTAGAAGAGACATGAAGAAGAGGGGACACATGTTGATGTAGAAGAGACATGAAGAAGAGGGGACACATGCTGATGTAGAAGAGACATGAAGAAGAGGGGACACATGTTGATGTAGAAGAGACATGGAGAAGAGGGGACACATGTTGATGTAGAAGAGACATGGAGAAGAGGGGACACATGTTGATGTAGAAGGGACATGGAGAAGTCATATTCAGAGGAAAAATAACTTCCCACACTCTAAAAACGAATTCAGGCGACCTTTCACCTCCACTTAATTAAATGCATGGTTGCAAGATAAAAATGTGAGTTAATTGATTTAGATAAACATTTTAAGTTGCAAAAATTAATTTATAAGTTGTGTTGACGTAATAATGTTGGTAATTACATCAACTTAATATTGTGTGTAATTTGAACTCTGATTTCTGCGTTAATTGACTTAAAACTAAATTCAAGTTGTAGTAAGTAATGCAATTGGCTTGATAACTTGAGTTAAGGGTTTCAAGTCCACTCCCACTTAACATGCCTGGACACGCTCCCACAGTTAAGACAAATAGAAATATACAAAGGACATTTTAAGGTGAGTGTCGTCTTTTGTCTTTCAAATACAGATAGCCTTGTAGTTGCACTGTATGGCAAATTGCTGCTTGAGCAAAATTAGCAGCCTTTGAACTGTGAATAGTTCTGTGAGAGGATACAAAGTAGAGGCTAATGTGAGAGTACAAACACTTTGGTTACTTTGTGATATCGTTTTTTATTAAAAGAAAATCTCGGTGAAGCAGATCAAGGATGCTTCTTGAGGTAGGATCGTTATTTAGAGTTGTCATTGAAATGCAAGTTGTTGGCAGTTCAGAATATATTCATTTAGGTCATTTCTCTTTTTTCCCTTTTTCAAAAATAGCACAATACAATTGAAGTACGCAGAGAACTAAAGCCGTCCGCTGCCTTGCCGTGTACCTTGGAGAAAAGGAAGAGGACCTTTTCAAGGAGTTTAGCGAAGTAATTAAACATCTTGAAATAAAATAAAATCCACGGGCACAGTGACACAGGACAAAAGCACTGCTCTCTGTCAGCTACATTCTGAAGCATATTGCACTTTTGGCCACACCCCAATCAATAGTATCTTAGCAACGTTCAGCATGGATAGGTGTTGACAGCAATGGCGTGGGAAAAGGATTGTGTGACATTTGAAAAGTGGCTTCTGCTCTTCTCTTAACCAGTTCACATATTGTATGGAACCTGCGAAAAAGATGAGAAGGGACACTAAAACGTATCTACTAAATCTGTCCACATGCATTTAAACAGTAGGCAAAGTACTCAAAAGCACCTCTGTGTGTCTTCAGGACCACGTTGCCATGACGACACACACATGCAGACTCAATAGGTGAAAACAAGACCAGCGTTGCTTTTGCAGCTGGTAATAATGGCTCTGAATTATCTAAGAGTTTAAAAAGTATGCAGTTACCTAATTCATTATCTCTTATGCGCTAACCTGTTATTGAATGTGCTTCAAGAGGACATGAATATCGCCTTCATCAGTGACCGGTCCACCCAGGGTCTGACCACACCATGGCAACCATCGTGGTCGAGGGAAACAAATGAATGAGCATTCTGCGTTAAATGTGTTCGTACTGTTTGAAGTAATGACTGTCGGCAGTGTAAACATCTTCGTTACATCTTTTGTGAAATGGATGTGAGATCGGCAGACTGGCGGCCATTGAGAGTTTGTTTCTGTAGCTTCACAAACACTTTACAGATGTTACATATTAGGCACTGGTTTTAAATCTGCAAAGGCCTCTAACGTCGATGTGATGGCAGCATGTATTTGCTGTGTCCCCATGTCCCGCGGTAATATGGCTAATGTGTTTATTTATTATTTGTGGGGCAATTTCAATTTGTGTACTTTATCTTTTTTTTCAAGATTTAAATGAAGCTCAGCGCAAGTTCTCTCAGGAAGACTGGGTGTATACATTCACTCCGCCGCTGCATATCTACCTATTAACCTATTACATTTCACCTCATTCTCCAGCAGCCAATCAGCGTGATGCAGCCTAACTATAAAATGGTTCTCCTCTCTCCTGCAGTCAGCTGTTCTATTCTTATCATATGGCATGTGTCAATACATGTTCAAACAAAATGAAGTCTCTCCTGATTGAGACATCATGTGTTTAAATAAAGAACTGCAGTTCAAAATAAAAAGTGAATTGCCGAATATTTTTGTCGTGGAATTAATTAATTTCTTTCTTTAAAGGCAAAAACATGAAAAAGCTAAGAAAAAAACTATTAAATAAAATATATTTGAAGCAACTTAATTTATAAATGGTTGTCAACTTAAAAACGTGTGTGTTCACAATGAGGGTAATTAAGTACATACAACTTAAAATTCCATTTAAATCATGTGGTAAAACAAGTTGGAACAACTTAATCTTTTGCATAATCAACTTCAAAACTTATGCTCCAATTATTAAGTAAGTGGTGATTCAAAACACCTCTGACTGTAGAGGAAAAGCCTTCTCCCCTAACTCAAATAACTTTGTTGCTTTAACACAATGTCATTAGAAGTTGTGTTAACTCAATAAACATCGATGCAAACTGTTGCGTTGATTTTCTTTGTTGAGCCGAGGCATTTGTTTTTAGAGTGCAGTTGAAAGTAAACTGATTGGGAAATAAAAACTCTGTTCTTACATAAAAATGTAAAAGGTAAAACATGTTGTCCCATTTTACTTTAAAAAATAATTATACTGAAATGTAAAACAGAAAAATACCATTTCTTATTATCTAAACTAATAAACAGGTATTTACCCCACGGCTCCAGCCGGCTTTATTTCTATTTAGAAGACATTTTTAAGTAGTTTGCTGTTTTCCTAGAAGTACAGGATATACCTACATAACTAGTCTTTCTTGCAAAGCCTGAGACACTTTTCCATTCAAAATGTTACTTGAAGGAAACGGACCATGCAGACTTTGTTCGAACACGTTTCAACGGTTTAAACACAAAGAGGAAACGCTTCCCGAAAAGATCTGCAGAAGCTGTGGTTGTAAAACTGTGATGCTACAAAGAAAGGATGAAAAGGAGAAGACCGAATGGAAGTGTGA
Organism: Pseudochaenichthys georgianus; assembly: GCF_902827115.2. Taxonomy (NCBI): domain Eukaryota; kingdom Metazoa; phylum Chordata; class Actinopteri; order Perciformes; family Channichthyidae; genus Pseudochaenichthys; species Pseudochaenichthys georgianus. The sequence continues at coordinate 33,000,508 of NC_047510.2, read as the reverse complement.
AGTGATCCCACATGAAGACTTTGTGTCTGGGCCGAGCGGGGCCCGACGAAAAGCTTGTTTCCATGTCAAGAATGTAAGTTTGTCAGGCAAGGACTCAGCAGGAAGTCGTGACAACATTCCTCCATGCCAAAGGGAGCGACAAATATGGTTTTCAAATATGCTTTGCAAGTTAACTCACAAACCCTCAGTACTCTATGGTCCAAGTCAAAGTTGACTGACTTTGATTCTTGAGACTTTCAGAGAAGTTTTAGTTCTCTGCAGAGACCTCGACTTCAGATCAAAAGCTCCAAAATGTCTGGATCTTGAGTTATCAGAGACAAGAACAAACTTTAGTGGCAACCTGGCGTACCGAACGACGTGATCGGTGATGACGTTAGTAATGAAGACAGTAACTCCCATCTTTAATGAAGCTTCTGTCATTGTTTCAATGGAGAGACGCCTAGTATGGAGAAGCAGCGTTCAGCTCCTTCAGCCGGTCCGCTGCAACTCTGACTATTTTTAAATCCAGCCTGTAGACTTTCTTTTTGCCGCTGCTTTTAATTGAACTATTCACATCTCACACGGCACTGTAACTTTTATTCATGTACCTGTGTTATTCACGTTTTATTATCTTTTATTATTCAAGACGCCGTTTTGTAATATGCTTCTCCTGCACTAATTCGTCATGCTCGTAACCCCTTCAAGCCTGGTCCTGCACCTCTCTCTGATTTATTCCTGCGTTTTTATGTTAAAAAAATATTGTTACTCGCTGTTCTGTTATTATGTTTGTTCAGAAGCATTCAGTCAGGATGTGGATATATTTAGTATCTTTTATGTTAAAGGTGGGGTAGGTACGTTTGAGAAACCGGCTCGAGATACACTTTTTGTTATATTCCATGGAGTGCTCTTAACATCCCGATAGCAATGAATATCTGAAGTGCTTTGACAACAAATCCATAAAATATGTCATCAGTGGAAGCCGTGGCGCTGTAAAAAGCCCGACCAATCATCTGCCTCGGCCCGGCTAAAGTAACTGGATGGCCTACCTGCCTGTCAGCCTTCCATCGGGGCACAAACTTACCTCGTGCCCTCATTAGTCATGTGCGCGTTCGTGTGTGTTGGGGGAGGGGCTCTGTGAGGAAGTGGCAGATTTTCTCCGGCTGTGTATTTTCTAATTCTAGCCGGTTTCTCCAAAATGACCGACCCCACCTTTAAATAAATAGTTATTTCCTTTTCTGTTACTGCGTTTGTTAACCCTTGTGTTCAAAAGCTGTTACCGTTCCTGGTGTTCGCGGGTCAATTTTGATCCATGATTTATCTCAGTCCAAAACACACCAAGTAAATGACTATCATCCAATATTGTTTTAACCACATCATAACTAACTTATTATGCATTCATAACCGTACAATGCTGTTGTAATTCAATGTTATGGCCCAAAACACATTACACCACATATTGTGTTCAGGTTCAAGTGTTAGTGTACATATTCTTTGAGAAAGGGGGAGTTCCCGTTGGGGGAGGGGGGAGGGGAGACCAGGTGCATGTTGCGAACAATTATTGTTACAGTTGATGAAGGGGGAGGGGCCGTGGGGGAGGGGTGTCTCAAGTCAAAGATGAATCTTGATTGGGCCAAATTGTGGAGGATATCATGAAGCCTCGTTCCGATAAAAAAAAATAGAGCGTAGTTATTATATAATTTTAACATGAAATGGGTCACGGGAGACCCGAACACAACATAGGGGTTGAGAAGTGTTCAGTCAGGATGTGGATATGTTTAGTATCTTATGTCAAAAAACATTGTTATTGCCTGTTTCTTACTGTGTTTGTTAAGAAGCGTTCAGTCAGGATGTGGTGAATGTCTTTCATTTTTATAAAGCACTTTGAAATGCCTTGTGTTGAAATATAAATACACGTGCCATGCCTCGTAGCAGAACATGTGTAAGTGTGTTTAATGGACTCACTAGAAGGCCCAGGAGTAGCCGTAGCTGTGAGGCTTGAAGTCTTCTGGTCCCATCGAGGCGGTGGTCTGAAACACCTGCATGAACATCATGTGACCCACCATCCCAAGCAGACCTGGGAACACACGATCAGGAAACTGATGTTAGTCAACTGGTCCTGCTGCAGGACTATCTCTGAAACCGTATGGAGCTCACATGCTTTTTCTCTTGCAGGTTTACTACAAGACCAGTTCCTTTTTTTATTTCCAGCTTCTTTACACATGCTCTCTCCAGTACAGGTTAGCGCTGAGTGTTAGCGACGCTTGCTAATGTAAACAAAGACCATATTACGTCCAACACATGTTGCGCATTGTTTCTGATAGCAACTTTCTGATAGTGCCGTGTCGGGCCGCACGATTTGGGGAAATAATCTAATTGCGATTTTTCTGACAGATATTGCGATTCCATTTGCGATATTTGTGTTTAAGCGACCCAACGGAAGTTTATTGTAAAATGCGGCCATATCTCCGGCTCGGAAGGTCGTATCAACGTGCTCCCGTCTCTAGCGCCCCCGCAGCCCGAGCTACGAGTGAAAGAACTAAACTTACATGAAACTTCCGTTGGGTTGCTTTAGAGTCAAGCTTCAGTTTAAGATTCACCCTGTGATAGATTTAAACATGTGATGGAGCGTCACTAACCGGACTTCACCAAAGCATCTCGGAAAGCTCCACTGGAAGCCATTTGGAAAGGTGTTTAAAAAATACTTGGCAGGTGATTGGATCAATCTGTCTATCACCTTCTATCAGGGGCCACTTCTGATTGGTTAACAATGGCTGGTATATGTGGAGCACAGCACTTCTGATTGGTTAACAATGGCTGGTATATGTGGAGCACAGCACTTCTGATTGGTGTGGGTGACTGACACACAGGAAGAACAAAACAAAAAACAGGCAGGCTTTTCGATTTAGTAATCGCATCATTTAAAATCGCGATTTCGATTTAAAATCGATTAATCGTTCAGCCCTAGTGCCGTGGGTGTAAAGCCAGCCCACATTTCAGATATTACGTCATATCGAACACAAATCTGCTCCGTTGTACCCTGTTTTTAGAGATGTGGGTACGGAGGAAAAGAGAGAGGGTTTTGTTTTGTTTTCTGACCCTTTGTGAGTTCCCTTACTCACTTGTGTATAAAGGACATTGTCAACAGCTTTAAAGTCAAAACTGCTCCACCAACTCTGCTCAAAGATTGTTGGTCCACCTGTCAGAGACTTTCTGACTCAGCCTATCATAGCAACCTAGAGAGGCTGTCCAACAACATCATGGGACCCAAAGCATGCTCTGACAGAGAATATGAACTGCTACCATCTAATGGAGATTCAATAAAGTCAGGGTGAAGCATCCTTTGTGAGAGTGAAGCATCCTTTGATCCTTTCAGATCACGCTGAAGGCTCTTTGAGCAGCTTTTCTCTCACTGATCGTGCCGTTATGTTAAAAGTTTGTTTTCCATGTGTCTTGATATGTGTCTGTTGATGTCACACGTGGAGCTGCTGTGACGCAAGGAGCATGTCAGACTTGATCTGACCATTCAAGAATTACCGTATTAAAAAGTTGTACGATGGAAGACCTTTAAATAGCATCCTCACCTCCCAGGACCGTGGAGAGAGCAGCGAAGGCGTTGAGCAGCTGTCCGCAGCGCTGCGTGGACGGGCAGAAGGTCCGGATGCAGAGCTGCACCGACAGCAGGGAACAGCTGATCATCAGAAGAGCCACGTACAGGATCTCCAGGGTGACAGAAAACCACATCATCGCTGGGGAGGCAAGGCAAAGTGCTTTAGGCAAATGAAAGACATTACGAACATTAGAAACATTAAAAAGCAAAGACAATGAAACGTGAATAAAAGTTACAGAGCAGTGTGAGATGTGAATAGTTCAAGACCTGCAGGTTTGTTCCAGATATTTGACTCCAAACCAAATCCTCACATTCCTCGACCCCTAGTCTTCCCGGAGTTCTTTTGACACTTTTCTAACCTTTCATCCTTCTCTTTCATCCACTTTGAATCCCCAGACGACACATGTTCCTGTTTTACTGATACCCGAGCCCATCTTTGATATTTAAACCTGTGTTAAGACTTCCCTCGTGAATGTTTGGCCTTCAACGCACAGGCAGGAGGACGACACTGATGGAGGGTTTGGATAACAATCAGATAACAAAGAAACACAAGAGAACGTGATGAAGATATTTACCTACTTCAGATGCTGGAGTCAAAGTATAAAACCCTCGACATTTCTCCTCTAGGAATCAAAAGACAGATAAAAAAACACAAAAATAAACCATTACATTGATATTTTAAAACAAATCGTTTTTTAAGTAGAGAGATGTTAAAGTGAGTGACAGCAGTGATATGTTGCAGTACAATGCGGACATGTTTACTTTACTGAGTATATAACTATCCGTGACACTTTTGACAGTGGCCCTAATCCTCTTCCGTACAATTCTTATCTTTATATTTATTTTATTTCTTCTTCCTTTATTGATTTCTATTTAAAATGCAGCAACTGTCCCCAAACCCAATTGCCCCGGGATTTAATTTAATTTCAAACCTGTATTTAACCAGGGAGGTGATCTCTTTTCCAAGGGACCTGCAGCAAGTAGGTTCCACAGGAAACACAACATAAAACAATAAAGGACCTCATATTTACAGGGCTACATGTACATACTGTGACGGGGTGTGGGGCGTTTCCGTTTGTGTGTAGGTACCAGGGTTCCGATGGGGGGGGCGCTGTGATGGCCCCAGAGCCTGTGTGCAAGGTGTGTTACGGCCCCTACACACGGCGGCGTGCGTTGCCGCTTCAACGCTTCTGCCCATTCACTTTGAATGGGGTGACGTCACGATTCGCCGAACTGCATTGTGGGAGCAAAGCGTAGCTTCTCTCGAGGTGCTCGCTGCAAAAGTAGAGCAATGTTCTACTTTTGCCGCCTCGACGGAGGCGTCAGCCAATCAAATCCCTCGTATGTAAATCTGACAGTACAAGCAGTAGCCAATCAAACCGGGTGTATGTTGGGAGAGCCAGACCGCAGTTATTTCCCATATGTCAACAAAAGGAGGAGAAAATGATCGTGGCGGTAGGGAACATACAGGGATACAAACCGGAGGAGCCAGGCATGGGGGGAGGTGGCAAAGACAGTGGGGGAAACTGGTAGGTTTTCGCTTGTTTGGGGAGTTTATATCCAGTGTATTTCGTTTGAATGGACAGCTAGCAAGCAGAGACAGTATATTTAGCCAGCATGGATGTAGCATGAATGCTTTGCTTTGTATGTCCGGGGCGGGACATTCATGTGGTTGGTTGTTGGTCGGGCTGCTCGCGTTGATTCCCCAAACTCAAGACACGCCTACCGCCAAGCGGTAACGCACGCCGCCGTGTGTAGGGGCCGTTACAGGTCGGTGGAGCTGAAGAGGCCAATCAGCGCGATCGCGGACACCTGGCCGGCGCCGAGGTGCTATGAAGCCCAGCTGCCCGGAGTCACAGGGCCCCTGACTCTCTCCAAGCCGGCGATCCTCTCCCCTCGTCCATCTATTGTGTGCATTATATTTAACAACCGCAATAAATGGTGGCTTTTGGAAACTCGTGTACGTGTTGTTATCTTTCCGTTGTGGCCCACGAGCCGGTCATAACAATACCTATCGACATTTACAAGTACCAACAGTATCACATAGGATAATGAAAGTACTCTGATATTTCACAAACTCTCCATTGTTTTTCCCTTTCAAAAGAATCCTCCAGCAGCCTGTGCATCAAGTGCATATTATACATTGAAATGAACACTGCAATCTAATTACGGTGAGAGTAACCCGAAGGAGGTAAAGAGTGTTCACGTGCTGCTGTAAACTGCTGGGAGATTATCAGATTTGTGGAAACGGCCCTACGGGAAAAATCTGAGTAGCAACACAAACGAGACTCTGTGAGTGTGTCTTGTTTTTCATTTCACTTATTATTTCAACACGAAAGCATTTTGTTTTCTCCCCGTAGGAGTTTCTTCTCACCACTGCAGGCAATGCTATAAAATAGAAACATTATAGAAATAGGAACAAGCTGTTTCTGCAGACGGTTAAGCTTCTTTGTGGCCAAAGAGTTTGCATGACAGCTGCCATCATCAGTTTGAGGTTAAACACTACGGTGGCCCTGAGAGTTCAACACACAGGAGAACATTTAAAAACAACAACACGGTGACATTTTGTTGGTTGTGTTTTCTCACTTTGCTGTTTAGTCAGATAGAGGGAACAGTTGAATTAAACTGATAGCAGATTATAGGATTTATTCGGATTAAACCTGCTGTTGGGTCTTATTTGAGTTTCTTTACACGAATGATTTTTGTCTTTTAGTCGTGTTTTTTTCTTCTGCTCGTGAGCTCATTTTCTTTTGCCAATGTGTTTGCATGACAGCTGTTTGAGGCTAAATCTACGGTGGCCCTGAGAGTTCAAACAAAGGAGAACAGATGCAAACAAGAACAAGAAAAGGTAGAACGCTTATTACATATTCACAGCGTTTAGAAAAGTGAGAAAAACATGTGACACGCGGCGGCTTTTACTGCCTTTGTTATCAATGCTGTGTTTTCACATTGGTCAGATTGAGGGAAATTAAACTGCAGATTATAGAATCTGTTCGGATTCAACCTGCCGGGAGTGGGTTTACAATAAAACGGAGAATCTGCACAAAATGAGTATTGTAGTTTTTATTTTGGTGTTTCTTTTTTTTACATAAATGATTTATTTTCAGCCACACTGACGTCGAGTGTTTTTCTCCCTTGTAGTGTCCCGTCAATTATGTTAAATGTTGTCATATTTGTGTTCATGTTAGTTTAGTTTATGTTCCACTTCCTGTTTTATTTTGTACTCACCTTGGCCCTTTCTAATTTCTCGACTCCCCTCCTCGACTCCTATCCTCGATACTTAGTCCCGCCCACAGGAGATGCGAGCGGAGGAGCCGAGGAGGGGAACCGAGGAGAGAGGAGGGGAAGCAGCAGGCGGTTAGAGAAATGAGAACTCCTCTCCTCTGAGCGGTCATTTTAAAGAGACGTCCATTAATGATGGCAGCAGCCCTCTGTCTGACGGACAGATGTGTTCATGATGACTTATATATTTACTTTGATTCATTCACAGTGCGGTATCATGAGACAATAACAGGCTACAGATGCGGACACGCACATATATATGTATATATTTATATGAATATAGAATTTCAGAATCAAACAGAGCACTCATAACGTAACACTATCAGAGACTGGATATACCCCCCCCCCCCCTCTCTGGTCGCTACAATGAGGAAAATAAATTACGGGCCAAAAGTTGTATTTACAAGTATTAAAAGTAAGCAGAGGACACCAAACCAACTGAGACCTGTCTGTCCGCTGCATCCATGCACTGTACAACACACACACCCTACACGCTGTACCACACACACCTACACACTGTACCACACACACCGACACACTGTACCACACACACACGCACATACAGTTCCTAAAACAGGCTACAGCCGTTGTGTATTTTATTATGTGAAGCACTAAATGGTTTTAGAATTTTTTTAAATATCGACTCTTTGTAGATATCTACTAAACTAAAGCAAATAAAAAGAGTAGGCCTGTTATACTGAGTGATATATATTATACACACTGCTCTGCTCTCTGCACGGACCTCACAGCTGTTCTCACTGTAAACATCGCGTCTCGATGAGAGCAGTTAATAACATAATATCCAGGGGATGCATGCAGAGCTGTCATTGGCTGAGATAAGTCCGGCCGTGCGTCACGCCTCTTTGAAACATCTCTGTTCCCGGAAATGCATCCGCGAAGGAGCCGTGGAGGACCCATCAGTGTATCCTCGGTTATAGCTCCTCCAGAGAGCCTCCTCGACGCTTGGTCCTCGGTCCTCGAAGTGCATTTAGAGAAATGAGACGTCCTTCAACATGGCGCGCTGAAATTCATTTCCGGGTCACTACCGGAGGACCGAGGAGTCGAGGGGGGGGATTTGATGAAATGAGAAAGGGCCCAGGTCTCATTCCAGGTCCCTTTACTTCCTGCTCTGGTCCCTTTTCCCGCCATCGTCAGTGTCTGCCCCGCCCCTGATTGTTTCCACCTGTGCCCACTTACCTCATGTATATAGTGTCCTGTCTCCCCTTGTTAGTTGTCGGTTCGTCTTGTTCGTTGTCCCAAGAAGCCGGATCCGAGCCATCGCTTAAGGAGAGTCAGTGTTTTGCCTTTTCCCTCCATGAGAGCGCTTTACTTTAGTCAGTTTGTTATTTCCTCTAAAAGAGTGATTTTGTTTTTTGCAAGTAAAGATTATTTTTCTTCAAACCTTTTCTGTCTCTGGGTTGTGCATTTGAGTCCTCCAAGCTATTGAGTCAAGGTCCCTCCTTCCTCCACTGAAAGCCATTCTGGAGAGAATAGGAACAACCTGCTCTGAGGCGGCTAAGCTTCTTCGAGGCTTGTTTACCAAAGTGTTTACATGCCAGCTGCGATAATCAGAGGACCGCGTGTGCCTCTAAACTACGCTGGCCATAAGCTGCACACACTGCGACTTAACAACGCAGATGCAGACGGAACATGTGAGAGAAAAATAACCAATTTCAAGTTTTTGGAAACTCAATTTGCAGCTTTTTTTGGTATTTATTTGTTTACCTCTAAATGCTGTGCATGAGCGGTCGTATAGATTTGTCTTCATTGCCTTTATTTGGTCCATTTGCTGTTTCAGCACAGCGCTCTCAGGGCCACCGGTCTATAACTCATCGATATTCATTTAAATGCTTCGAGGGCCTACTTCTTCTTGTGTGTGTATTAGTAATTACTCTGAAACTCAATTCTCAATGACAGTACTCCAGAACGTTTTTATTTAATCGTAATCAATACTAGGAAAGTCCAAATATTCGCCTACGTGTGTCCCTCAACTGTCACTCCACACGGCGGCGTGCGTTGAAGCTTCAACGCTTCTGCCCGTTCACTGGGGTGGCGCCACGCTTTGCCGAACTGCATTGTGGTTCCGTCGCTTCGCTTTGCTCGCGTTGCTCGCTTCAAAAGTTGAGCAATGTTCTACTTTTGAAGCTTCGACGGAAGCGTCAGCCAATCGAATCATATGCCAGTACAAGCTCTAGTCAATCAAACCGCGTGCTTGTGTGTCCGGGCGGGAGATGCATGTGATTGGTTGTTGGTCGAGCTTCAGACACGCCCTCCGGCAAGCTTCAACGCACGCCGCCGTGTGGACGGGCCGTTACAGCTTTACATTGGCCAAAGACACAAAAGAGAGACTTTTAAAGAGATGCAATTAAACTATTTCCTTTGATTTTAGGGACTTCATTGATTTAATCAAGAAAATAGTCTGCAGTTTAAACGAAATTGTCTAAATAAATGTCAGTTGCGTTGCTATACAACGTGAAAACTGCTGCTTAAAATGATGGTTCAACAACATGTGTAACATTACTTATCAAATAATACCATCATGTATATATGTGCCATATGTGCCATGTGTGCAATATGTGCCATGTGTGCCATGTGTGCAATATGTGCCATGTGTGCCATGTGTGCAATATGTGCCATGTGTGCAATATGTGCCATATGTGCCATATGTGCAATATGTGCCATGTGTGCAATATGTGCCATGTGTGCAATATGTGCCATGTGTGCAATATGTGCCATATGTGCCATATGTGCCATATGTGCCATGTGTGCAATATGTGCCATATGTGCCATGTGTGCAATATGTGCCATGTGTGCCATGTGTGCAATATGTGCCATGTGTGCAATATGTGCCATATGTGCCATATGTGCAATATGTGCCATGTGTGCAATATGTGCCATGTGTGCAATATGTGCCATGTGTGCAATATGTGCCATGTGTGCAATATGTGCCATATGTGCCATATGTGCCATATGTGCAATATGTGCCATATGTGCAATATGTGCCATGTGTGCAATATGTGCAATATGTGCCATGTGTGCAATATGTGCCATGTGTGCCATGTGTGCAATATGTGCCATATGTGCCATGTGTGCAATATGTGCCATGTGTGCCATGTGTGCAATATGTGCCATGTGTGCAATATGTGCCATATGTGCCATATGTGCAATATGTGCCATGTGTGCAATATGTGCCATGTGTGCAATATGTGCCATATGTGCCATATGTGCAATATGTGCCATATGTGCAATATGTGCAATATGTGCCATGTGTGCAATATGTGCCATGTGTGCCATATGTGCCATATGTGCCATGTGTGCAATATGTGCCATATGTGCCATGTGTGCAATATGTGCCATGTGTGCAATATGTGCCATATGTGCCATATGTGCAATATGTGCCATGTGTGCAATATGTGCCATGTGTGCCATATGTGCCATGTGTGCCATATGTGCAATATGTGCCATGTGTGCCATATGTGCAATATGTGCCATGTGTGCAATATGTGCAATATGTGCCATGTGTGCAATATGTGCAATATGTGCAATATGTGCCATGTGTGCAATATGTGCAATATGTGCCATGTGTGCCATATGTGCAATATGTGCCATGTGTGCAATATGTGCAATATGTGCCATGTGTGCAATATGTGCAATATGTGCCATGTGTGCAATATGTGCAATATGTGCAATATGTGCCATGTGTGCAATATGTGCAATATGTGCAATATGTGCAATATGTGCCATGTGTGCCATATGTGCAATATGTGCCATGTGTGCAATATGTGCCATATGTGCCATGTGTGCCATATGTGCCATGTGTGCAATATGTGCCATGTGTGCAATATGTGCCATGTGTGCCATATGTGCGATGTGCAATATGTGCCATATGTGCCATGTGTGCCATATGTGCAATATGTGCAATATGTGCAATATGTGCCATGTGTGCCATATGTGCCATGTGTGCAATATATGCCATTAATAACTGTGTAATATATACCGGGCTGCTAAATCCTAATAACAGGATTAAAAGTATTTTTTTTAACTTTTTTTTTAAATTATATTTTGTATTATATCGTAACTTTTCAACATTAGGTAACACTAAGCCGCCCGTGGCTCTTTCCTGCTGCGACGAAGCAAACGTCTAACACAGACTAATAAAGGTATTCTGACATAAAGAATGTGTTTGCTTTATTTGGAACCATTAGCAAAGTATTACCCACAATAAGGATCTATTTCTACGTGTTCAATGACCTCCTAGCAGGTCAGTGAAAAGCTTTGCGCTGCACTGCGGTTTCATTCAAACTCAATCCTTGCAATCAGTTGCAAATCAGCCTCAAATGAGATGTTTGTGAATCCCATTAACCTTTCTCTCTCTCAGGGTTTCTAATCCATAGTGAGTCATGCTGCTGAGGTCTAAACCTCACACACACACACACACACACACACACACACACACACACACACACACACACACACACACACACACACACACACACACACACACACACACACACACACACACACACACACACACACACACACACACACACACACACACACACACACACACACACAGACACACACACACACACACACACTTATAAACTAGTCCATATCATTTTAAATGTTTTGTTTCACTCGTGCTTAATATCTTTTTATGTTGCGTGATTTTGTTTTATTTGTTTTCAGTCGTTTGAAATCGGGGAGTATTTGTCTCTATTTAAAAGATTTCCATTCAGTCACGTTTTCCCGTGCAGCCGAAGATGCACTTCAGGGGTTTCTCCATCAGATCAGCACAGACTAAATATCGTGCAAACAAACCTGATTTAATTTGAGGTAAGAACGTATTCCTATCATTATCTACCCAAGATCTCAGTTATAATATAATATAACAACACGAACAACAAAAGGTTTCTGATACCGACCATGAGTAAGTGGAATGAAATGTTAGGGGAGGTAAATATGAAAGTACGTTGTGGACCACCCAGTCGGTGCCTTCATCAGTTTAGGTGTTGATGGTAGAATCTCTTACCCCAGGCGTCTTTGTAGATGTTCTCCTCGCAGATGAGGAAGAGTCCGGTGTGGAAGGTGGGGAAGACGAAGCGGTCGTCTCCGGTCTCCCAGGAGAACTGGATGTCCGTGGCGTTGGCGACTCCGGGCACGGGGATGCAGTTTTGGTGTTTGACCGGAGAACACAGCGGCTTGGGAACCTTCTGCTTCCCCTCGCACCAGAAGGAGGACAAGAGGGCGAAGCCGGCCATGAAGAGGGAGGCCGTGGTCTGGAGGAAGGAGAGGCGGGGGCTTCGCATCTGCTTCACTAACGCCTTCATCTGGGGGTCAGATGGAGCCTTGGGGGACAGGGCCTTGGGGGACAGGTGGAGAGAGGACCAGGTTTAATGTCAAGTAGGTTTACACATAAGGCAAGTTTATTTATGTCCCCTCTTCTCCATGTCTCTGCTACATCAACATGTGTCCCCTCTTCTTCATGTCTCTTCTACATCAACGTGTGTCCCCTCTTCTTCATGTCTCTTCTTCATCAACATGTGTCCCCTCTTCTTCATGTCTCTTCTACATCAACACGTGTCCCCTCTTCTCCATGTCTCTTCTACATCAACATGTGTCCCCTCTTCTTCATGTCTCTTCTACATCAACATGTGTCCCCTCTTCTTCATGTCTCTTCTACATCAACACATGTCCCCTCTTCTTCATGTCTCTTCTACATCAACATGTGTCCCCTCTTCTTCATGTCTCCTCTACATCAACATGTGTCCCCTCTTCTACATCAACATGTGTCCCCTCTTCTTCATGTCTCTTCTACATCAACATGTGTCCCCTCTTCTTCATGTCTCTTCTACATCAACACATGTCCCCTCTTCTCCATGTCTCTTCTACATCAACATGTGTCCCCTCTTCTTCATGTCTCCTCTACATCAACATGTGTCCCCTCTTCTTCGTGTCTCTTCTACATCAACATGTGTCCCCTCTTCTTCATGTCTCTTCTACATCAACATGTGTCCCCTCTTCTTCATGTCTCTTCTACATCAACATGTGTCCCCTCTTCTTCATGTCTCCTCTACATCAACATGTGTCCCCTCTTCTTCATGTCTCTTCTTCATCAACATGTGTCCCCTCTTCTTCATGTATCTTCTACATCAACATGTGTCCCCTCTTCTTCATGTCTCTTCTACATCAACAAGTGTCCCCTCTTCTTCATGTCTCTTCTACATCAACATGTGTCCCCTCTTCTTCACGTCTCTTCTACATCAACATGTGTCCCCTCTTCTTCATGTCTCTTCTACATCAACATGTGTCCCCTCTTCTTCATGTCTCTTCTACATCAACACATGTCCCCTCTTCTTCATGTCTCTTCTACATCAACATGTGTCCCCTCTTCTTCATGTCTCCACTACATCAACATGTGTCCCCTCTTCTACATCAACATGTGTCCCCTCTTCTTCATGTCTCTTCTACATCAACATGTGTCCCCTCTTCTTCATGTCTCTTCTACATCAACACATGTCCCCTCTTCTCCATGTCTCTTCTACATCAACATGTGTCCCCTCTTCTTCATGTCTCCTCTACATCAACATGTGTCCCCTCTTCTTCGTGTCTCTTCTACATCAACATGTGTCCCCTCTTCTTCATGTCTCTTCTACATCAACATGTGTCCCCTCTTCTTCATGTCTCCTCTACATCAACATGTGTCCCCTCTTCTTCATGTCTCTTCTACATCAACACATGTCCCCTCTTCTCCATGTCTCTTCTACATCAACATGTGTCCCCTCTTCTTCACGTCTCTTCTACATCAACATGTGTCCCCTCTTCTTCATGTCTCTTCTACATCAACACATGTCCCCTCTTCTTCATGTCTCTTCTACATCAACATGTGTCCCCTCTTCTTCATGTCTCCTCTACATCAACATGTGTCCCCTCTTCTTCATGTCTCCTCTACATCAACATGTGTCCCCTCTTCTACATCAACATGTGTCCCCTCTTCTTCATGTCTCTTCTACATCAACATGTGTCCCTCTTCTTCATGTCTCTTCTACATCAACATGTGTCCCCTCTTCTTCATGTCTCCTCTACATCAACATGTGTCCCCTCTTCTTCGTGTCTCTTCTACATCAACATGTGTCCCCTCTTCTTCATGTCTCCTCTACATCAACATGTGTCCCCTCTTCTACATCAACATGTGTCCCCTCTTCTTCATGTCTCTTCTACATCAACATGTGTCCCCTCTTCTTCATGTCTCTTCTACATCAACACATGTCCCCTCTTCTCCATGTCTCTTCTACATCAACATGTGTCCCCTCTTCTTCATGTCTCCTCTACATCAAAATGTGTCCCCTCTTCTTCGTGTCTCTTCTACATCAACATGTGTCCCCTCTTCTTCATGTCTCTTCTACATCAACATGTGTCCCCTCTTCTTCATGTCTCTTCTACATCAACATGTGTCCCCTCTTCTTCATGTCTCCTCTACATCAACATGTGTCCCCTCTTCTTCATGTCTCTTCTTCATCAACATGTGTCCCCTCTTCTTCATGTATCTTCTACATCAACATGTGTCCCCTCTTCTTCATGTCTCTTCTACATCAACAAGTGTCCCCTCTTCTTCATGTCTCTTCTACATCAACATGTGTCCCCTCTTCTTCACGTCTCTTCTACATCAACATGTGTCCCCTCTTCTTCATGTCTCTTCTACATCAACATGTGTCCCCTCTTCTTCATGTCTCTTCTCCATCAACACATGTCCCCTCTTCTTCATGTCTCTTCTACATCAACATGTGTCCCCTCTTCTTCATGTCTCCTCTACATCAACATGTGTCCCCTCTTCTACATCAACATGTGTCCCCTCTTCTTCATGTCTCTTCTACATCAACATGTGTCCCCTCTTCTTCATGTCTCTTCTACATCAACACATGTCCCCTCTTCTCCATGTCTCTTCTACATCAACATGTGTCCCCTCTTCTTCATGTCTCTTCTACATCAACATGTGTCCCCTCTTCTTCATGTCTCTTCTACATCAACATGTGTCCCCTCTTCTTCATGTCTCTTCTACATCAACATGTGTCCTCTCTTCTTCATGTCTCCTCTACATCAACACGTGTCCCCTCTTCTTCCTGTCTCTTCTACATCAACATGTGTCCCCTCTTCTTCATGTCTCTTCTACATCAACATGTGTCCCCTCTTCTTCATGTCTCTTCTACAGCAACCAAGGTAAAACATTATATTTGACAATACCCCTAACCACATTCTCACATTCCTCGACCCCTAGACTTCCCGTGAAATTATAGTTCTTTTGACATTTTTCTAACCTTTTTATATTCCTTTCATCCTTCATAGGAGGATTTTGCTTTGGTGTAAATGGTGCATACATTAATGCTGTAAAATGTATTCAGGAGCAAAAATAGTGCTTTTATAAAAAAAAACTATTGTAAAAACTATTATAAAATGAAAAAATAAGAGAAATATGTACACAAAATATAAATCAACAAAGAATTAAGTACAATACAAATAGGACAAAATAGTAGAATGTAATGTGGAGAGCTGTGTAGATTTTAAGAGCTATTCGAATGGGTGTGTAGGATTCAATGAATAAATGAACATGATGTGCATTAAGATGTGTGCACATTTTAAAGGGTCAAATATCCAAAACATGGAAAACTAAAAGTCAGCTCGATATTAAAGGTCACCTATCATGCTATTTTAAGGCATATATTATGGGTCTCAGATATATAAAAACATGTCTATGTGTTTTTCTCAAAATACAAACAGATCATGTATTTTAGAAATCCCTCACACTCCTCTTTTCCAGCCCTGTTAGAGAAACGCGGATTTTGGGTCCTTGGCTTGAAAAAAAAAAAAGAGGAGGCGGAGCTAATGCCTGATCAGAATTCTACCGCAGATAAAGTTAAATTCTGCTGTGATAAAACGCCATCCTGTTCTAAACCATATCAAGGATTATTTATGAAACAGTGTGGAGCTCAAATGCTTTTTCTCTTGCAGGTTTATCACAAGGTGAGTTCCTTTTTATTTCCTGCTTTTTAAACACATGTGCTCTCCAGTACAGGTTAGCTCTGAGTGTTAGCGAGGCTTGCTAATGTAAACAAAGACGAGATTACGTCCAGAACACGTCAGGCATTGTTTCTGATAGCAACTCTCTGTGGGTCTGCCACTCCGAAATGTTGTCATATCGGATTCGGCAGCAAATCTGTATCCGCTCGTTGTACCCCCGTTTTTAAAAGATGTGGGTACGGAGGAAAAGAGAGAGGGTTTTATTTTCTGACGCTGCGTGAGTTCCCTGACGCACCGGGGGGGGGGGCCTTCGCTGGCCTGGGAGCGCCTTGGGACCCCCCAGTCAGAGCTGGTTGATGTCGCCAGGGAAAAGAAAGTTTGGGGCTCTCTGCTGGAACTGCTACCCCGATACCCGACCACGGGGACGACGACGACGACATATGTATGTATAAAAGACATCAAAAAGTGCATTTTGCAAGATAGGTCCCCATTAAATTAGATTAGATCTTTTGATCCCAAATGTTGACACAGCAGCATGTTACCGTTATATATACAATGATCTACTACACAAATTATCTATGTTTAGGATGTTATTTTTTTAACGTATTTGATAATGTTCGCAGTTGTTTTGATCTTTAGAGATTATGTCAAAGGTTTTTCACGTAAACAATTTTTTTCTCAAAAGCAATTTACATGTACATCAAATTACATGTAGTGGGAACAAATTACAATAGTGGCTCACAAAATGTAGTGAGGTAGCACACAATGGAAATACCCAAAGTAAAAATACTTAGTTACAATACCCGACTGCATGTCACTAAAAACATCACCAGCACGTATTTAGTCACCAAGGAGAAGCAGCGCTGCACAATTTTCTGAGATGAATAGTGTTTGAAAGAGAGGGTGCCAGAGTTTCACATGATTCATTTCTTTTAAAGAATACAAACAGTGTGACAGAAAAACAGCCAAATACTGGAGACTGTTGCAAGGCTGAATCAAAAAAGCCTTGGTTTAAAAAGAGCTTTAATAGTTTATCATCTCTAAGAGACAGATGCTCAAAGCTACCTTGACATCAGCAGCAGTGGAGTGTCATGTTATACGTTATATTATTAAACTAAGCAGCAGTAAAGTAATTAAAATAAGCTCCAATTTTACACATTAATGCAGCGCTGATTAAAATCCAATACATTTGATATATTTTGTATCTGAAATCAGCCATACTACAAACAATATTTTGATTATAGTACTTTTACTTGAGTAGGATTTGTAATGCTAATCCAGTTTCTATAACTTTTAGCTCAATATTCATCGAAAGCTGTCAATTGATTAACTATCTTTGAGGTATTTCAACCGTTTCCACATCGTTTTTTGGGCACTTGAAAGAATAATTCCACCGTTGTCAAGGAGGGAATTTACCTGCACATTTTTTTTTAAATCACTCACCTCCTTCGGCTTCTTTTTCTTCTAACTTTGTCCTCAGTTCTCTCATCGAGTGAGGAGATGAAGGTGAAGACAGAAACATCCGGCCTCCTCTTCCCGTCGACTCTTCATCAGATATCAGAGTGATGGAGGATTTTGGCCGCCGTCCTGCTGACACAAAAACACACACACACACACACACACACACACACACACACACACACACACACACACACACACACACACACACACACACACACACACACACACACACACACACACACACACACACACACACACACACACACACACACACACACACCGTCCTCTTCTTTAATCCATCTGTATAAGTCCAGAGCAGACAACTCTGTTCCATCTGCTTTCATTATGATTCCTGGACTTATTTTTGATCCATCTCTCACCCCCATCCCTCTTTCACTTACTGTTTTGATGTGAAAAATCTAAATGACCTTGAAATGGGGAATACGTATGTCAGGTACAGACACTATTAGTTGGGGAAGTAGCTTTGCAGTACCATATGTTAACACTAATGTTCAGGGACAACTTGCAGTGAAGGGATTTCCATTCACTGCAAAGGTTTTAAGCTGTTAACAAGAAAACCTAATCCTTCTGGATACTTAACTGGATACTGTTAAATAGTAATTATATAAGCCTATACAAATACTATTTTGCTAGCATACTTTACTTGAGTGTTTTCATTTCATTCTAATTCTAGATTTGGACGAAAATATTGTAATATAAATCTTGTAAAATGTCTATTACATTTTGATTTACATTTGTATTTCAGGACTTTCAACTATTTTAATAGTTGAAAATAGTTCTGATTGGCCAGAAGATATTATTAAAGATGTTCTATTGAGAAGACGATCACTACGTGACAACAGTTTTCAAAACCGTTTCTAGTCTTCGGTATTCTTGTTTTGGCGTGAGAATAGTTTGGGCAGCGTGAGAGCGAGAGTGAAAGCGTGTGTCACACGCCAGATGCGTGAGAGTTGGCAACCCTGCTTATCCACAATGTAAAGTAATTCACACAGCCTCTTCTCTCTGTGAGGAGCAGCAGGTTCAGCTTTCAGAACAAAGTAACACAAAACTAAAATGGCATTCATTTTTTTTAAATATGTAGTAATAGATTCTCAAGAGAGGACCAGAATGTGTATTTTATGTTAGTATTTCAAAAAATTAATATATTTGGCAGTTTGGAGTAAGTCTGTAGATTTGGGTGTGTGTGTGTTTCATGTATAGGCCTCTCACGATAATTAATTTTGTTGGATACATTTTACATTTTAATTGTCGAACCTCAGATTGTCGAACCTCAGATTGAGGAGGAACAATGCGGATTCCGTCCTGGTCGTGGAACGACGGATCAGCTTTTTACTCTCGCAAGGATCCTGGAGGGGGCCTGGGAGTACGCTTATCCGGTCTACATGTGTTTTGTAGACTTGGAGAAGGCGTATGACCGGGTTCCAGGGACTGTGGGAGGTGCTGCGGGAGTATGGGGTGAGGGGGTCTCTACTCAGGGCCATCCAATCTCTGTACTCCCAAAGCGAGAGCTGTGTCCGGGTCCTCGGCAGTAAATCGGACCCATTTCCGGTGAGGGTTGGCCTCCGCCAGGGCTGCGCTTTGTCACCAATCCTGTTTGTAATATACATGGATCGGATTTCGAGGCGTAGTCGTGGGGAGGGGGTCTGCAGTTCGGTGGACTAAGGATTGCACCACTGCTTTTTGCAGATGATGTGGTTCTGATGGCTTCATCGGTCTGCGACCTTCAGCACTCACTGGATCGGTTCGCAACCGAGTGTGAAGCGGCTGGGATGAGGATCAGCACCTCCAAATCTGAGGCCATGGTTCTCAGCAGGAAACCGATGGACTGTCCACTCCAAGTAGGGAATGAGTCCTTACCCCAAGTGAAGGAGTTCAAGTATCTCGGGGTCTTGTTCTCGAGTGAGGGAACAATGGAGCGTGAGATGGGCCGGAGAATCGGAGCAGCTGGAGCGGTACTGCAGTCGCTTTACCGCACCGTTGTGACGAAAAGGGAGCTGAGCCAGAAGGCAAAGCTCTCTGTCTACCGGGCCATTTTCGTTCCTCCCCTCACCTACGGTCATGAAGGATGGGTCATGACCGAAAGAACGAGATCGCGGATACAAGCGGCCGAGATGGGTTTCCTCCGCCGGGTGGCTGGTGTCTCCCTTAGGGATAAGGTGAGAAGTTCGGTCATCAGGGAGGGACTCGGAGTTGAGCCGCTCCTCCTTCGCGTCGAAAGAAGCCAGTTGAGGTGGTTCGGGCACCTAGTTAGGATGCCACCTGGGCGCCTCCCTAGGGAGGTGTTCCAGGCACGTCCAGCTGGGAAGAGACCAAGGGGTAGACCTAGGACCAGGTGGAGGAATTATATCTCTTCGCTGGCCTGGGAGCGCCTTGGGACCCCCCAGTCAGAGCTGGTTGATGTCGCCAGGGAAAAGAAAGTGTGGGGCTCTCTGCTGGAACTGCTACCCCCGCGACCCGACCACGGATAAGCGGGAGAAGATGGATGGATGGATGGATACATTTTCCCGGAAATTATTGCGATAAACGATAATATTGTCGGCACCGTTGTATGACCATTTTAGACCACTGACATAATGATAATATATAATAATAATTCAAGTACATCCTTTCAAACTGCTAGTCACATCCTCATGTAAATGGCAATTTATCGAGTACATTTTTATTTATCGTAAGATAAGTCAATGAATTGTTTATCAGGCACACAATAAAACAGTGGAAACATGTGTTTGACTTTCATTAGTGAATGAAACTGTGTGCCCTTTATAGTCTGTGTCCAATATCGTGTATTTGTATATATATCCTATATATATGCTAAGGTCCTGCTACTGACACAATAGCAGTCATTTAGTGCGCATATGTGTAATTAAACCCATGATACCAAAATCTCACTCCAGCCAGGTACCCAAAGTTGGCAACCCTGTTCTATATCAACTGTATTTTCATGAATAATGGCTTACTGTGTGTGTATTACTTTAAGATAATGATTTCAGCCGTTTATTCATTAATTTCAGCTACTTTTTGTATTACTTTTAGCTAACGTTGTTGGCT